>NC_088927.1:68962500-69025000 GCF_038396675.1 Hydra vulgaris | reverse complement strand
ATACATGAAAAGACAGTATACTTGTATACGACTTTATTAAAGAACAAGACTTGGAGTTTCAAAGCGAAAAGTTTGAGAGTCAATTTCGATTATTTATTTTGATTATGGTAAAAGTGGATTTAAAGTAAACTAACAGGTGCAAAGTTTATTAGAAAGAATTCAGCTTGGCTTGAAAATGATTTTAATACCACATTAATGAAGGATAGTAAAAATAAATAACTCGGCAGACCTACATTATCATTTCAAGAATCATCATTTAAAACAAAGAAAAGTTGCAACTTTGTAAGCTTCAAATTCTTGTGAGTTATTGTTTGTTAAGCTTCTACTACTTGTAGCATACATCGTCAAAGATTTTTGGTGATTGTAAATGCATGGGAACAATATGACCATACAAATTTTAAAAAATCTGTAGACAAATTTTAAAAATTTTGTTAAATTTTAAAAATTCTAATATTGGTACTTATGTAAAATTTGGTAAACATAGCACTCGTAAAATTATCTGCAAATACCAAAACTAAATTTTTGCTATCCAAAATTTAGTATCCATAGCAACGAATTAAAAAAATAACACCTTCATAAGAAGCGCAGACATCATATTATTACTCATCCTAATTTTAGTCAATACAGCCCTAATATTAAATTAGTTATGAATTTTGTCCAGTAAAAGTGACCCACTGTGGAGCTGTAAATGATTTAAATAGCAAACTTTGAGGCTCAGCTAAAAAGGGTTCAACTTCTCTTGAGAGAAACAAATTTTTGGATTTGGATGTTTTATATAAAGTAGTTTTATGTTTTGATTTGATAAAATATAAATAATTAAAACCTTTTAAATGATGGCTTTGATTTTATTTTTACTGCTTGTTTTCAAAGTGACCCAATTAAAATATGTTTTGGCTGATATGGCCAAATGAGTGGTTTCAGGTTTCTGGTATGATTTGAGGACGTTTTGTGTAGTGAGAAAATAATAAAAATAAAAAGTAAAAAAAAGGTATAAATCATCAATATTATAGAAAAAGATATCAAAGCTAATGAGATGAAATTTTCAGAAGAATTTTTAAATAAAATAGAAAAAAAACTTTTTGAAAAAGTTATTATGTCTGATTAATCTCGTGAAGTTGTTTATATTGCTGGGTATATTGCAAAAAATTTGGAGAACATTGCAAAAAATTGTGTAATTGCAATATCTCTACAATATATTCACAAGATACACATTATATGATTATTTTGTCAAGAGGTGGCCCTTCATCAGCTTATCTTTTTAATTATGTTTGTGAGGCTTTTGAGTATATTAAATTTGTTTTTGATATTAACAATAGTTCAAAATTGTAAGACATAAAAAATCAGCAAAACTTGTTTTCAATATTGCAATAAAAAACATTTTTTTGCTTCACCCACTGAATTAAAGACCAAGATCTTGCTCATCACACTATTTCAAGCATACAGTTCAACAATTATCGAAAAATTATTACTGGTTTAGTTCATAAAGACGAAATAGTTTCTTTTAAAAAATGCAAGTGAAATAATTTTTAATACATACTTTTTTCATTTTAATTTGTTTTGTGCTTTTTCTGTTTTCTAGAATAAATTGATTTGAACCAATTCGAATATGTAAATTATGACAAGTTTGACTTTTCTCATTTATTAAATAGTTTAAGTTCCAATCTATCATGTTAACTATTATCATGTCAACACAACTATTTTTTGTTCCATCTCCCAATTTCTATTAACTTTTTAATCATAAAATAAAATTTAAACAAAAATTAAAAGATCAGCATATTCAAATCTAACATAAAAAGTTAATAAAAGTACTTATATTATTAAAATGTTTTTATATTGATCAAGACAAAAAAGAAACTTTCTGATATTTTATTGTGTTACAACTCTAACTAAAATAAATAAAACTTATTATTGAAGCTTTCATGAATCCAATTTTTTGTGAATTTAAATATAAACATATAAAAAATATAAACATAAAGATAAATAGCTTTCTATTTTTTTAGTGAAAATGCAGAATGTAAGGTCGTGTTATTTAAGTAGGTCATGGTTGCATGCAAGGCCGTTAAGTAGACCATGGTTACCACTGAGTAGTAGACCTGATAACCACTATAGTGGTGTTTATTGTAACAAATCAAAATATATATTGATGTTTATTTTACCAAATCAAAATACACAAACATAATGTAATTAGCAACTTTGCGCCTAGTCGCATATTATATTTAGACTAGTGTCTAGTTAATTTTTAGTGTAGTTAGCAATACCAACTCCTGATAAATTTATATCATATAAATTTATATTATTTTAGCTGCAAAGCATAGCTGGATGTCTTGCAGAACCAAATAACAATAACAATACACAATTCTTTATGAAATATATAAACATTTGCGTTAATCTTTTGTATTAGAGACTTCCCATAAAAATCTTTTTCTTTACAAATTAAAACAATTTCAAAACTATTTCATAGATTTTATTTCATGTTGGCAAGATATTATTGAGAAGAATCAAAATGTTCACTACAAATAGTTAAGATTAAGTTCTTCTTATGATTTTGTATCGAGATCTTGACAGAGACAACTACAAACCCAAAGTTTGCATCATAGGTTAAACCTAATTAATTTGTATAAACATTTTACATTTCATAAAACTTAAAGTAAAACAGTGTTTAAAAAGCTTCTTTAAATTCTTGATATATTAGTTATTTGATAAATTTGATTTGATTAATAATTTCTTATTTTTATCCTTTGCAAATTTAAAAAAAGATAATATTACCAACATTCCTTCCATGGTTGTTTTCACAATTTTGTGTAATTACATTAATGAAAAAACATTAATGGCTAAACAAAAGGCTGGCATATTTAATATTATAAGTGATTAAAAAAAAAAGTTTCTTCCTCAAATGCTAAATCCAATAATATAATAAAATATAATATATTTAGTACATAACAAGGTGTTTGATAAATTTGTTATGTTGTTTACAATGTGGTTCTGCAAAACATCCAATAATCTAGTGCAAGGTCAATTACACATTAATATATGGATTTTTAGCCAGTTGGCAGGTATTGGTAGTTAGTATCTAGTATCTAACTAAATGAGCAAACATTATGCATTTATCTATTGTTATGTTTATTATAAAATTGCATTATTAAAATAATATACCTGCAATGTTGGATAAAACACTGTTGTTTTCAATTTTCTCCCTGACTTTTCTCTAAAAATATTTTTAGGGTTTTTATATTTAAGCTTTTTTTTTAAAGATTGAAGTTAGTTTAACTAAAGTCAACATTTTAAATCACAAAAATTAAACAACTTTAAGATCAAACATAAATTGATTAATTTAAATTGAATTTTTAGTGACTAAGTAATTTTTTGATGACAAAAAAATAGCTTAAACAAAATTTAGGGGAAAAACTGAATAATCTATAACATAAAAATTACATAACTATTTGATTTTCACCTATTACAAACAAATAAACACATAACCGCACCTCAATTAGTTGGTGCATATACATTTAAGTCTGTGTTGGTTTCCTGTTCATTTATTTTATGTAATACTAAATGTTAATTGGATCAATGGTCTTTAGACAGAATACAGAACATTTAATAAACATAATATATATCAGGAAAGCATTTACAAATGCATTTAAAAATGCAATATCTGCAACTTAAATAATTTACCTAATTTAATTCTTCTAAGTAAATTAGGTAAAGTAGGTAGGTAAATAAAAGTAGGTCAACCAAAAGGCTGCAGTCATTTTTTCAAAATTTTTTAAACTAGAAAAAGTTTTAATAACTTTTAATTACTTGAAAAATGCTTCCAAATGTTTGCAGTCGTTCAACATAGCATAATAAATCTTTTTAAAACAGATTTAAACAAAATTATTATTTGATTTAATTTTAGATGCAAAAATCTGGGCATCAAAAATTCATTTTCTAATCAAACAAATGGCTGCAATGTGTTAAAAAATAAAACACTTATTGCCATAAAGCACCATCTCTTTTGAACATCATGGAGTTCTCATACACTCTCCCCCGCCTGATTTAACCTAAACATTAGCTGGCATATTAATTTCTATTTAAATGAAATATTGAATTTAATTTATAAAACATCTATTTAAAAATTTTCAATGCCAACATAAAATTTACAATATCAACATAAACAAAGATAAAAATATAAGTGTTTGTTTTGGCGTTTTTAATTTATTTGAAACAGAAAATAAAATTGAGTTTTGAAATTCTGAGGTCAGCAAAAAAATTGCAGACCTCAGACAATGTCAGGTTGGCATCAAAATTGGCAATTAAAAATTCATTGAAAATTTTACAAATTATTCATTTATTTAAAAAGTTATTTTGTAAAGACTCTAACAAAAATGATTTGAATAGCACAATTAGAGCATTGGGTTTTACTTTTTCTTTTATTTCATGCTTCTAAAGGTATTTTATACTTTTAAAAAATAAAGAACATGTTGCATAAGTATTGCCAGATAATAAACACTTGAATAAAGAAACTTATGGATTTTCTTTTTAGTTAACAATTCATCTTCGCAAAACAAATTTTTTTCTTACACCTTTGTATTGTTGTTTCAAACTTAAGATATCTTTAACATAGAAGTGAAGTCTTTGTTCTGTCATGAGAAACATGGAGTACCAACAAATTTACACACAAATCAAATGAAGATAAAAAGCTTCTTCAGCTTTTTCTTTTGTTATCTTGATCTTTTAGTTCTGTTACTATTGGTTGCATTTCCATTTTAGTTTTTTCCTCAATTTATGAATTTACTCTCGAGTCCATAATACAAAGAGGAGGGATGGAAAGAATGAAAAAGGAGGGGGGGGGGGGGAATTTCATTCCAGATTAAATAAATGAGGGGGGGGGGGGGGGAAGGGGGAAGGGAATTAATAAAAGGAAGAAGGGAAATTTTTTTCTTCTAAACTATATTTATCTTGATCATTTTGTGAAAACTTCCCATCTGACACTATGTTACAATATAAATATTTTTTTATAAAAAATTTCAATTTATAAATATAAAGTAATATTTTTTACAAAACATCTATAAAACTATTTAATTCTAGCATGGCTTGCAGTCAAATGCACATTTTCTAGCAGCTGTTTTATCATAATCTCAATAGGATTTAATATGCTGATACAAGTTTCATACTTTGGTGAGAAAACCAAAAGCTAATTTTCAACAAATGGAGATTTAGTAGGTCAACGATTTTTAAAGCCTCTGTACTCTGAAAGTTTTTGTTTTAATCGATGACTGAAATAATTATTTTCTAATTTTAAAGGCCGATTTTCACTTAATTTTTTTTTTAATTATGAGATATAAATTTTTTGTTGACAACAAGTAAAAATGAATAAACAGGGGGGTCGTAATAAGCTTAGGGTGGGTAGGAAAATTCTCTAAAAATTAATAAACATCCTCCTCCTCCATTGTATTAAGAACTCGACAGTAATATATTGATAAAACTTCCATTTTAGTTTCTTCCTCAATTTATGAACTTAATATTATTCATGAAAAGTGCGAATTAATTATTATGCGAATTAATTATTATGAAAATTATCCGAACTAATTCTATCAAAAACAGCTTTTATACAGAATGTTAATGACTAACTTTTGAATAACAATAACTTTTCAACGAAAAACAAAATGGTTGAACAAGTTATGTTTTCAGCTAAAAATTACAAAGACAATGAAGAAATTTATTTGTTTAATTGCTACAATCTTGTTGTCATCATTGTTAATATCTGGGTTTTGATAATCAAAAATAAATGTTTAATTATTTCATTAAATTATTGCAGGTGTTATTTAAAGGAAATCCATAAATAAACATATATTACTTGTTAAAATCATTGAATATGGTACCAACTAATTTTTATAAAATGATAAAAATGTAATTTCACATGAAATATTGAAAAGCAATTTTATCATAAACTGAAAAAATGCAGTTAGATCTTTTAACAATTTCACATCTTTTAACACATTTCATTAAAATTCAAAGAAAACTGCTTTGTAATAATAATAAGGTTTTGTTTCGAATTTGTTTTAAATTTAATTGGAGTTTGGATTATTTTATTTAAAATTGCAACTCTGTTGCAACACAGTAACTCTGAATAACACACAGTAAAACCACTGTACTTAAAGTAAAGGTGTAGTGACCAAACCACTGCACAACTGCTGCACACCTTGAATATGAATTTTTGGCATAACAGTCACCTGCATATACATAGCTGTGTAGCTAACTGTAGATGCAGCCAACTGTATATGTAGCCAACTTCATAGCTGTATATGTATAGCTATGTATTTATACCTGTATACATAGCCAATGAAAAACTACTTTAACTAAAAAGTTAATTTTTCTTACAAACTTTTGAGTTAAGTTAGTTATAATTTTTAGTTTTGGTCAATTCACTAAGTTGAGTTTTAATCAAATCTAAAATCAAACTTAAAATTTGAAAATTACCTGAATTCAATTTTATGATCTTTGGATTCTTCTATCCATTTTAACTTTGGTTTTTCAGCTTTCAATATATCTATATACCTGAAAACAATGGATTTAACAAAACATAATTTATAAAAATATAAAATATTATACAAAAATATATATTACGATAATGTAAAAGAAAATGCTCCATTTATATTATATATATATATATATATATATATATATATATATATATATATATATATATATATATATATATATATATATATATATATATATATATATATATATATATATATATATACACACACATATACAGGGGCTATTCCAGGAAAATAATTAGGACAGCGGTACCCCCCATGCTGGTGCCTTACCTTAAGAAAATTTGCAGTATGTAGGCATTTTTTCGTGAAAAAAACGATATTTGCTGTAAAAACAAAAAAGGTCCTCAATTTCTGAATTTGGGCAGCGCCCAAAATTAGCACCCAAACATGATAGGCGCTGTCCAAAATGGTCTAGAATTGCCCCTGATATATATACATACACATATATATAACATATATATATAACACATATATATACACACACACATATATATACACACATATATATAGTGTATATATACATAAAACATATATATATATACATATATATAGGCCTCGGCAGGAGTAAATGAGTGCACAAGCGGTGAACTGCCCATCTAAAACAGATTTGGCCAGCGACATGCGCAAAAACCATTTTTGCTGGTTTTTTCGTAATTTAAAAAAGCTCATGGATAAATTATAACTGATTACGTTTTACACTGTAATATTTTATATCATATCATAAGTAAATCAGAAAAACAATCCTCAGCAATAGTTGTTTTTCTGATATTTATTCAAGCATTAAAACATTTTCTAGAAAAAAATGTTAAAAAGAACATTGCATTTGACAAAATTTTTAAACTCTATTTTAATATATACTTTTATTGCTTTTTCATTGAAACAATTTATTATTTTACAAACTTATTATTTTTTTTATTATTTTACAAATTTTTTATCAAGTTTCTTCTTATTTTCATATTTAAAAAGTTCCTTCATTACTCTTCTTCTTTGTGAAATTTTTTTTTTGATCAGATAAAGTCAAAAATTACCCTGAAATAGCTCCAAGGGAAGAGAAAATATAAGAAATTATAAGATTTAATTATAAATTACAAAATTAAAAATTATAAGAAAAAACTTTTGTAATCAAAACTTAAATTAAGTTTGATGCTTATAAAATTGTTTTTGTGTTTCATAATACAAATGTAAAAGAAAAAATTTTTAATTACTGTTCTTTAAAAAGGATTTAATTTATGTTTTAAATAAGCGTGTATTTATTATTTTCACTAATGTTTTCATTATTGTTATTTTACTATTTTCACTTTGATTAAGTCGTGTTTTAGATTAAAAACTAGTTAAAAACTATGTGAGTTACATTGTGAGTTACATTGTGAGTTACATTGTGAGTTACATGAGTTACATTGTGAGTTACATGAGTTACATTGTGAGTTACATTGTGAGTTACATTGTGAGTTACATTGTGAGTTACATTGTGAGTTACATTGTGAGTTACATTGTGAGTTACATTGTGAGTTACATTGTGAGTTACATTGTGAGTTACATTGTGAGTTACATTGTGAGTTACATTGTGAGTTACATTGTGAGTTACATTGTGAGTTACATTGTGAGTTACATTGTGAGTTACATTGTGAGTTACATTGTGAGTTACATTGTGAGTTACATTGTGAGATACATTGTGAGTTACATTGTGAGTTACATTGTGAGTTACATTGTGAGTTACATTGTGAGTTACATTGTGAGATACATTGTGAGATACATTGTGAGCTACATTGTGAGTTACATTGTGAGTTACATTGTGAGTTACATTGTGAGTTACATTGTGAGTTACATTGTGAGTTACATTGTGAGTTACATTGTGAGTTACATTGTGAGTTACATTGTGAGTTACATTGTGAGTTACATTGTGAGTTACATTGTGAGTTACATTGTGAGTTACATTGTGAGTTACATTGTGAGTTACATTGTGAGTTACATTGTGAGTTACATTGTGAGTTACATTGTGAGTTACATTGTGAGTTACATTGTGAGTTACATTGTGAGATACATTGTGAGTTACATTGTGAGTTACATTGTGAGTTACATTGTGAGTTACATTGTGAGTTACATTGTGAGATACATTGTGAGATACATTGTGAGCTACATTGTGAGTTACATTGTGAGTTACATTGTGAGTTACATTGTGAGTTAATAAGTGTATTTTACTTTTAAAAAGATTTTAACAAACAATATAAAAATTGTAATTTTGCACATGCTTTATTTAGCCTGTGTAAACTAACTTATATAGGTGTGGAGGCAGGTGTGCCACTTTTGCTGAGGCTCATATATAATTCAATCATATATATTCTGAAAAATAATTTCATGGATATTTACAAATAGTAATTCTACTAATCTTAAGTAAACACCAAAAATATAGATTTTTATAAATATAATTAGTAACAGTTATAAGAATAGTAATTATAATAATAAAAATAGCATTTATAGCAATAAACATAAGAACCACAATAATAATAAAAACAAAAAAAAAATTAATAATTATAAAAGTAATTATAATAACAATAATATTTAAAATAATAAGTCATTTGTTTTTATTTACTTGTTTTAATTATATATCAGCCCTGATATAAATATATATACAGGGCTTCAAATAAATTTAAAAAATGGCAAAATGAAACATTTGTTTTCCCATTTTCAATTCATTTGAAGTAGCAAATTTTAAAATTTTAAAATTTTTAAAATTAGTTAAAAAATTTTAAAATAGTGCATAGCCTAATAATGTTTGCGGTAAGATAGGAATGGTGAAATCTTTAGTGATTTGCCAATAAATATTGAGATGTTAATCAAAAAAATATATATCAGTCAAAATCAAAACTCTAATATTTGTTTAATGGCTTTATCTTAGTATGTTCAAGGGTACAGTTTCTTTATAATATGTTCAAGGGAACAGTTTCTTTATAATATGTTCAAGGGTACAGTTTCTTTATAATATGTTCAAGGGAACAGTTTCTTTATAATATGTTCAAGGGTACAGTTTCTTTATAATATGTTCAAGGGAAGCAGTTTCTTTATAATATGCTATTTGATGAACATTAAAAACTTGTAAAACAATACTGATAAAATGAAATAGAAGAATAAAAACATGTCTTTTAACAAATATCACTTAAAAACAAATTTTTAAATAACTTTTGATTTAAAAACGGAAAAGATTATTTGTTACAAAAAAAAAAAAAAAAATTCTCTTGGTTTTCTTAGCAAAAAATCAGTTACGTACTTTATGGAACTACAAATACATTTCAATCAAATATTTTTTTTATTCATTGTAAAATTTTCTAGAAAATTATTAAAAAGAACGTAACATTTGACCAAACATTTCTTTCCTATTTTAATATACATTTAGGTTATAACTATTATTTTGTATTTCTTCCTATGTCCATCTAGAAAAATTCATTTGATACTCTTATTCTTTGTGAAAATTTTTTTCCTTTAAAATTTGATAAAACCACACTGAAATTCCAAGCAAGAGAGCAAGTAATTATAAGAAAAGGCTTTTGTAATTAAAACTTGTTTGAATGAGTACTTTTTAAATTGTTTTTAGATTAACAAACATATATTTCAAAATAAAAAAAAAATAAGTCATTAAATATAGATATATATTGTTTTTACATTGATGGTAATTTTTTGTTTTTAATTCTGTTTTGCTCCCAACAAAGCTGCAAGCAACCATTATTAAGTTTGAAGTTACTAGAAAATAAATAGAATTAAGGAGCAAGAAAACAGTTAACAGAAGACTGGAAAAGTTGTAGGTTGTATGAGTGAGGAAAATATGAAGATGGAAGGGAGTTCATAGAGAGTTCAAATCAAGAGATGAGAGAGAGGGTATAAATACAGGGTAAAAAAACTAGAGTAAAAAGTTGCTGGGACAGATACAGTAAAAGAATGAGACTTTGCTGAATGAAGAGTCAAGCAAGAATGAGATTTGTAGAGAGGTGGAGAATGGAGAGAGGTAGAGAATGGAATCCAAAATAAGATAATGCCAAGCACAATAAGAAGAAGCTACCTTAACGGATGCTTACTTGATTTTATTTCATGCAATTGATTTTATATATAGTTTGCATGAAAGGTCAGTAGTGATCGATAATCCAAGAAAACAAATAAAGAGGATTCAGTGAAAGGGTTGCTATTCATCAATGTAGGAATATCAACAATATTGTAACATTTTTGTCAACTTACTAGTTTTTTTTACAGTTTTTTTACAATATAGTTTTTAATGAAATTCTTATACTGGTCATTTGAACTTAGCAAGTTTATTTACAAATACTTATGATTAAAAAAAAAAACATTAAAAAAAAATCTTTAATAACTAACTTTTTTTACTTCGCAAAAATGGATAAATTTTTTTTTTTAATTAAGACATATTTGCATAACACTTTGTAAAAAGATATCTTTTTTTAAATGTGCTGGAAATTTTCTAACTTTTTTGCTTACATAAGTATTTAACAATTCATTTTAAAAAACATTCTTTTTTTTTTTTTTAAATAGCTAAATTTATTTATGCTTTTGAATTTCTGTACTTTACATCACCTTTATTTCGCCTGTGTAAACTAACTCCACACAGGTGTACAGGTAGGCATGGGTGCCTGATTGCTTTTTTTGTCAAATCTATATATCACAGCTAAAAAGCCATTATATATAAAATATGTAGTGCTTCTTTAGCTGTGGTAAATTGCCTTTGCCACAGTTGAAGAGCATTATCTGAATCACCATCGGATTAGTATAATGAAATGACCAAGTTTTTTCTATTTTAGGATAACAAAAATATCAAAAATAAAAATACAATAAATAAAAAAATAAGTACAACAAAACTTACATGTTTCCAACAAAAACAAAAACAACTTACGTATTTCCAACAATAGCTAAAAGAAATCATACTTAATAATAAGAAAATGTGAAAAATTTTATTTTGTATTTTAAAATAGTTCAAATATTCTTTACTTAAAAAAATTGAAAAATCCTAACATTGTAAATTTTATTGAAGGCATTTAACGTTACGTCACCCAGGTCAGCATTTTCAGGTCAGCATTTTTAATTCATATACTTCAGGACATATCATCATACTTCTGATTTTGCTGTTTTTTATTTTTTACTTGGTGAAATTAGAATTCAGCTTTAAGTTAAAAAAAAACTCTTAACAGATCCTGAAATATGACTATTTTACTTTAACAAGATTTTACACGATATTGTCTCCTCTCGTTCCCTCAGAATTTCAACTCTTCAATTTCAGATTTTAGTTTTAGTATATAACTTTCACAATACAAACTTATTTTAAAATATTTGTTCCTTTTACTTTAAAATTCATAACTATATATTTTTTAAGGTGAGCAAACTTTCTAAATTATCATTAAATACTACTATAATTATCAAATTAAATAATTTCTTTAATTTTTTGTATAGCCAATTTAGAAGCTCAAAAAATCCATGAGACAAATGAGTTTTTGATTTTATGAAAATCCCGAAAAAAAATTTTTATAAAAATCTCGAAAAATCATTTTAATAAAAATTCCGGAAAATCCCGGAAAATTATACAGTCAACAAAATTGACTAAGGTATGTGGGTATACTCTGGAACATTGTTAAAAGGATAAATAAAGTAACTAAAAATTATTGAATAATTATGTTTCTCTAAAATTCTCTAAAATATAATATCTTGGTTTTACCGTAAATAATCTGCAAAGCGTAATAATTTATTTACTTTTTAAATCTAAAACATCAGATGTTCAGAAATTAATACTTTTTATTCTTATAACTTTCTGCTGGAAAACATTCATCAGCTTTTGTCATTTGAAACATTCATCAGCTTTTGTCGTTTGAAACATTCATCAGCTTTTCTTTTTCTGCTTTTTTTTGCATGATCATTAATAGATTCTTTACCTGTTTTGCACCATCCATGTGAGGCAATCTTTATTTACCCCATTGAAGTTATATTATTAAAACATTCTTCAGCTTTTCCGTTTTTCTGATGAAATTCCATTTTTTTTAAATAGCGTTTGCTTGCAAATGACCACAAATGTTTTTGTTAACTGGTTCATATGATATATCTCGTCTTTTAAAGTACCCTAGTGCTGTGGTCTTGTTTGCTAATAATTGATACTTAACTGAAGCTATAGCAGAGTACATTGAAGTATCAAGACAATTTGTCTTTTTATTAATTATGGTGTTTATCATGCTGAATGATTGCTCAACATGAGGACTACTGAATACACTTAGACATTTCTTGATAATTTTACCTAGCTTTAAATATTTTTTACAATTAAAAACATCTGCCCACCAATAGTCAAAACGTATGAACTTTCCATCAGGAAAATATGGGTGAAAGCGCTATATCTATCTGAAGTTGCATAACTTCTTGATAAAATACTACTTTATTTATATCTATAGTGGGAAAGAAAGTTGGGAGTCTTTTTAGCATTCTCTCTGTAATTTCGTGACCTTTAGACATTGGGTCGATCGCAGAGAGGCATTTTAATAAAGGGTTGTTAAAAGGAAATTTATTAAGCAAGTAAACTGATGATTCATGGTAAGCTTTTAGCAAGGTCTTAAAAAAAAAATGATTTGAAGTCAGGATTTCGAATAATTATTCTTGACAAATATTTTTCAGCATTATTTCCAAGGTATATGTAATTGGAATAGCAATACAACTTTTTATCTTTTAGGTTTAAAAATTTTAACTTTGTTCCTGTTATATTTTTTATCATCTTTGGCTTAGTAAAACAAGTTAAAATTGTTTTCACTAGGTCCATTTGCTCATCACAAATTCGATGGACTAACGGTTCTTTTTATTCAAAAGTTAAAATAAGTGATCTAAAAATAGGAAGAATTTCAATTATTTGTATTAATATAAAGTAAAACCTTACTTTATATTAATGCAAAGTAACATAAAGAAAGGCTTCAAAAAAAAAAAAAAACTTTTAACAATCCTAGCTTTTCTTTCTGCATCTTGTTTTATTAGCTTTTTCTGCTGCATTTTGAATTTTTTTGTTTTCTATTAGTTGTTTACTTTCATTTGATAGCCTCTTTAAAATTTTGTCACTTTCATCTTTATACAGAGAGATGTCATGTTTTAATAACCAAGTAGAATAAATTAAGGTGGAACCAGGCATCACCTTAAGCATAGGTAGAACGCAATCTAAAACAGACAACCACCGATGAAAAACCCTTTGTTTGGACAGGGGTGAGGAGTTGTAAAAAAAAAGTACCGACTCTGACTCCAGTCAATGAAATTTTCCGACTCCAAAGCAAAATTTTTGAAAGATTCTTTGAATTCTTTAGAAAATATTATGCAATTAGTAAAAAGAAATTTTTTTTGACAAATTTATGAAAAATTCTTTGAGGTTTAGTATGAATAGAAGGTTATTTGAATATTTTGTACATGCACGTGCAATACCGAGAAGTTTTACTATTGGAGTAGGAGCCACAATTTTGTTTAGCGACTCCAACTCCGCTAGAAATGTTGTGACTCCGCAACTCCGGCTCCACAGCCCTGGTTTTGGAGTGTTGTATATAACACCTGTGATTTGACAAAAAAATTTTAGAAATGTACGAAGATCTGGGCTAAACTTAAAATCAATGTAGATATCATCCAGTAAATTTTCAACTACTTTGCCGAAAAAAGAAGTTAACTTTTTGACAACATTGTGCACATGATGACAAATATTACCATCAATATCAAGTAAGTGAGGAACCGCTTATCTTAATCTTGTTTCAAACTGATTTTTCCCCTCCAATTAGTAGAATCTGATGAATGGGAAACTAATTGCTTAATGTTATTGCGTCTTTGTTAAATAAATAACAGCACTAAAAAGATTTTCAGCATTTACCGTAACAAGCGATAATGCATAGTGTTTTATTTCATGTTTACTAACTTTGTCACAAAAATATGCTATGAATATACTGAGAACTTTCTCATTTTTTGTTGAGAAGTACTTATCTGTGTTAAAGGAAAGCATTTTTATTTTCATATCATAAACGAGATCAGCATGAAAATCTTCGCCTAATGCTTCTCGCAGCTTATACGAAGCAGTTGTTCTAAGCATTTTTAAATTATTTAAAACACGATGATCTTTAGACATTTCCTTTGCGTACACTATCATATGGAATGTTAAAGATATTAGAAGATTGATTTCACAAATAAATGCAAATGTCATAGCTTCTGCATTTGATGTCCGGTCTCTAAAACTTACAATAGGTTTAATGGTAGACTTCACTCTATTTGTGCAAGTACTGCCAGTATGCATGTAATCTAGAGTGCCATATGGCAATATACATGTATCTGTTTTTTTTAAATTAATAACAAAAAACATTTTCAAATTAATAACAAACATTTTCAAATTAACAACAAAAAACATTCTCAAAGCAAATTTCTGGAAAATTAAAGGAGTTTTAAGTAAATTTCTGGACTTCTGGGATTTCCCATAAAAAAACTCATCTATGATGAGATCTATATTAGAAAAAAAAATAACACATTTTATATTTAATGATACTTTTTAAAATACAAATACTTTGATATGCAAATGTTTGGTAAAATAAAAAATAATTTAGAATTTATTAAAATTCTTTAAACCATAAATATTAACAGTAAATAGTTTAATAAAATAAAAGCTGTAATAAATGGTAACAAAAAAAACAACACCCTGTCATAGCATTACACTAGTATAGAAAAAATTTATCACCTATTAAATTATATCACCTATTAAATTATATATAAATATTATCATTTTTGTTAGTTTTGTATTAAAATGTGGTGAATGGTTTTAATAATAACAGATTGACTACAGTTAATCTAATGCAATCACAATAAAAATGTTTTCATAGATAATATATATGATTTTGGAAAGCATTAAATGATCCCTGCCATAAACTAATACATTGTTGAAAAACTGATTTAAAAATATTTGATTGTCATAGATATTTTAGTAAAGAATAAATTGATGACAATGAAACTATATGTTCCTTCTTAAAAAAAATATTTTAATTTATATATTTATAAATAATATAAATAATTTAATGTATAAACATATATCAAAAAGAAAATAAAGGTAAATAATTGTCAAATTATTTTCATAGGTAACCATAGATAACCTCTAAGAACTTTTAGGAAAGAACTTTTAAAAAGCATACAAAATAAAGGAAACAAAGGTTCACTAAAAAAAGAAAAATATTTTCTGAAATAACATCAAATCAATAATAATAAATAACAAATCATTTTGCAAATTCAAAGTTGTTTGAACAACAAATTTGAACTAGACTAATGACAAATAAAAAAATTACATAAGCATTTGTAGTAAGCAATGCATACAAAAGATCCTGATTTAATATAATTTTATTCAATCTTATGTAACCAAAAAAAAAGAGGAAAATGTTTCTTTTAAAACTAAATATTATCAAAAAGTTATTAGGTTTAGTAAGTTTTGTGGTTTAAGAACAAGATGGTATTCAATTGAAGAAGCTTCAAAACTTATTTCTGTTTCATTTTGGTTACTCATTTAACTGTTTAAGTATTGTTTATTTAAATAGATTTTTTGATGCACAAATAACTGTGCCAATGCCAATGATAAGGAGGTATCATTTAATCAGTGGCAGACTATAGACCCCACAGCATTGAACAGTCAGACAGTAACAATTTCAGAAGAAAAAAAAATGATGGCAATAAACAAAATAACAGCCCAATCTTACATTACAAAATATCTGACCAGATATCTAAAGCAACAAAAGAACAAATTTCGACAAATAACTGTTTTGGGTGACTTGTTAGAGAACTATATGTTTATAACTCAAATAAAAAATCAAAGATAAAATTCAAAGTTACTAGAGTTATTGGAGCAAAAGTCAGTGTCAATTTTAAGATATCAAAAAAACTAAACACCAATTGAAAATTTTTAGAAAACTAAAAAACCACAACATATTTTTTCAAACTTCCTTAAACAATTTTTTTTATAACTTATTTCATACTTTGTGCTAATTTTTTTTTTGAGTAATAAAATTTATAGTTAAATATTAGGCTTTTTTAAGAACTTTTTATGTAAAACAAGAATAACATCTTTGTTTGACTTCTAAATAAAAGTAACAAATAAAAAAAGTGGGCCAATAACCTCCTCAGTTATCAAACTGAGATGTAAAATGTTAAGTAAAAATTTTAGCTTGCTTGTGAATGCTGTTTCATTCAAACTTAACTAAAAACTTTAATTTGCTTGACTATAATAAGTTTAGCACAAAAACTAAAAAAAATTTGGAATAAAAAAATAAGTTAAAATACAAAAATTATTTCTTTGGTTAAAAGGTTTTTGCATATCTAGTAGCAAATCACCTGCTAATAGCAGGTTTTTTGATTATTTTGGACAATATGCAAGTTTAATGCATTCTATCATCTCAATGTGTTCAGCTGACTTGTTAAACAGATCTAAATTTTTGATTTATAGTATATTTACAAAAAATCCAGAGTTATTTTGTTTTGTCATTTCAGCAATCCCTCGCCTTTTTTTTCACATAAAACCAGTCCTTGGAATTAGGAAAAATGAGGTTGACAATAATTTCCCGACCTCATTTTTCCTAATTCCGAGGGTTACAATAATAAGTTACAAAAAACAATAATAATTAAATAACAAACAAATAAATTAAATAACAACAAAAAATAATAACTTAATATAACTAACAATTATAATAATCAAGCCCAAAAATATATATAATAAAAAACATAGCAAAAATAATAATGACAAGTAATATAATGACAAATAAATATAATGACTAGAAGACTTAAAAAGTTGAAGGTTGTATGAGTCAGGAAAACATGAAGATGGGAGAGAATTCCAAAGCGTTGAAGCGCAGGGAAAAAAAACTAGACAAATAAAAGTTTGTAGATCATGCAGGGATAGTAATTGTAAAAGAATGAGACTTTGCTGAATGACAAGTCAAGCGAGAAGGAGTTTTAGTTGGTGGAACTAAAGATGATAGTTACTTAGAGAGCAGCTACCAAGATAGTATTTGTAGAAAAGAAAAAGAGATGCAATTTTACGATGGTGGAATAGAAGCTCAAGCTTAGCAAATTGAGCGAGTCTAACTATGCTTAATATGTGTTTTTGGGTCTTGTCTAGAAGAGAAAGAGCATCATTAGAAGAATCAACCCAAAAGTGACAACAGTATTCTAATATAGGTACAAAAAAGAGATTTGTAGAGGTAGAGAATGGAATCAGGAGAGAGAAAATGGCAAGTACGATAAACAGAAGCAGGTGCTAATTTAGCAATCGATTGTATATATGGCTTTCATGAAAGGTCAGTAGTAAACGATAAATTAAGAAAACATAAAGAAGAGGAATAAGTGAGAGGTAATATGTAAAATAATTTAACGACTTCTCATTCAACTTAATAATTGTTCTAAATACAAAAGAATATTAGCTCTTATTAATATTATTATTTAATAAAATTTTGAGAAATTTTGCTGTATCATCTGATAAATAAAGAAAAAATTAAAGAAAAAAGGAAACTTGATAACATTTCATTATATTCAAATTTATTGATTATAAACAAATAAAAATAAAAACGAATTTAAAAAATCAAATAAAAAAATTTTAAAAATTACCAAAAAATAATATTTTTAAAGAGAAAAAAAATTAAATGTTTCTATAGAATGCAAATTTTATAGAAACAAGAAAACAGAGAAAACAATTAAATAATTATTCAAAGAATATATTTAACTTTAATAACATGACAAGCCTGAATATTTTCTCAACACACAGAACAAAAATTTCTATAGAAAATCAAAATTTGTTGTATTTATATGAAAAGTTTATAAAAAGTTGTGGAAATGTTATTTTTGAAAATGTTTTAAATTATAATATTTATAAAAAAATGTTTTTAGTAACTTTAATAAGTGTTTCCTAAATTTATAAAAAGTTTTAAGAAGTAAAGTCATGTTAAAGTCTATCTTCTAAAAGGTTTAACTTTTCTGTTTCTAACAAAATAACAGGCAAAATTAACAAATAATTATAAAATATATCATTATATAATAAATAATCATATACTAAATAATATATTAACATGTTCAGCGTTAATACAGGTCCTTAATAAAAGATTTCCAAAACATAAGTAATTTTCCTGACTTTTTCCTGAAAACCTGAGTTTCCCTTGACTCATTCAAAAAAACTACCCTTTTTCCCTGACTTTTTGAAGATGGCCTTTTAAAAGCTTTTAGATTCTGCCAAAAATCAACTATCTTTATTACATTTGGCCATATCTCTTTGAGTTTTGATGCTACCTTTTGATCCTCGACCCATTTTAAATGATAAAACAATGAAAGGCATTTAAAAGACTAATACGTAAATATAAGTGTTTTTGAAAAATTAATTGAAACTGAGTTCTCTAAATAATATAGATTTTAAAGATTTAGAGACAAAATAAAAAGTTATAAGATATTCAAAAACTTTGTTGGATAAAACAGCAGCAGAATGACTGTGAATCTGTAACAGAAATACAACCTTCACGCCAAGCAGGAGAATCTTTAAAAGGTTAAAAAGATCCTTTCATGATAGCCTTTAGCCCCCAACTTATGGTTTCTGTAGCTGTTTGGAAGGTTCCATGAATGTTTGGGAGGTTACAATTGCCAATATTTTTTAGTTTACTCAGACCAACTTCTTCTCTTTCTAATTGCATTTCCCCGAAAACCTTTCAGTTCCCATTAGGACCATCCATTGATAGTTGCACTTGTTTAGATAAATCCAAACTATGTCTGAAAACATAGATTAAATGTAATAACACTATGGGTAACAGCGCTATCATTGAACCCACAAACAACATGATTAAGTATCAATCGAATTTCTGCAAGTTTATCTCCATCATGATAAATAAATGGAATCGTTGTTAGAGATTAGAATTGGCACTAAAGAGTCGTGTGGCACTAAAGAGCCATAGAATTTCTCCTTGTGTACTAGGAGAAATTCTATTCCAGCTGAACCTGCTGAATAGTGTCTTTGCATATTTCAATACATAATTCAGTGGCATATTTAGTTTTTATAAGAAAAAAGTTTTTTTGTATCAAAAAAAAATTTTCTGTTCTTGAACCATCTTTTCATGAGTTCTAATCTTCACATCTTTAAAATGTTTGTTTTATTTTTTTAGACAAAAAATAACACAAACAAAATGAATGTGTTAAGACAATACTAATCGAGTCTACATTTCTTGTGTAAAACAAAAGAATTTAACACTTATTTTTTAATAATTAACTATTATTTAATAACTTTTATACAACTTGAGGTTGATACATAAATATAGTTTATGTGCTATTAATCAGGGTCATGTAAAATATAAAAAGAGATAAAAATAGAAACAAAATTATATATATATTTTTTTTTATAATTTTAGATACAAAAAAAGAATTAAAAATTATAATTATAAAAAATAGGAGGTAATAATTAGGAATATAATCAAGTTTTAAAATTATTTAAAATACTAATTTAAAAATGATTGACAAAAAAAGTTTGATGAACATTATTAAATTCTTATAAAATTATTAAATTTATTAAAATTATTATTATTATTAAATTTTATAAAAATAGAAAACTTTTAGATATAGAAAAAAATAGAAAATTTTGAATTTGATATTGAATTTTGAAATATTTTATTGATCCCTGACTTATTAAGAGAAAAACCAATTGTTTTTCCTGACCACGAAGTGAATTCCCTGACTTGCCTTGACATTATCTGACTTTCCTTGACACTCCCCGACTTTCCCTGACCCAGTTAAACCTGCAAGCCATATAAACCCTGCAAGTTGTTAAAAGGTAAGATGTTTACTAAAAAGCATGTTGAAAAGAAACATATTTTTTACTAAGTACCAAAAAACATAATGAAAAACTACTTACGCATGGCACCACTATTTTCTTTATACAAGTATCCATAGAAGTTCAGACCAATTAATATCTTTTTGCGTAAACTGTTGTTAATTGGGATTAAGGTTTTCACGCATTTTTCGATCCAGTCATATGGTGAAACAGAACCGGGCCTGCACATGGAAAAACAGAACTCATAGTGAATTGTAAAAGGCACAATACACGAAATAATTAAAGAAATTTTAAAAATTAGGCCCTGAGGCTACTTAAGGTAAAGAAAACTGTGATATAAAACTCCTAACTTATTTGTAGGTAAGATTAGATACACCAACAGAAAAGGGTAGAATGCGCCTTGGATGGCAAGTTTTCTGGTAGCAAAAATACTCAGCCCTGATCTGCTAAACAGGTTAATGCAAGGAAAGGAATACTGTAGTGAATAACTGCAATATCTCTACTATGTCAAATTTAAATTAAAAAAAACAACAAGAAAAACTGTTTAAACCACACAGGAACATGGTGATTTAAATAGAATGGTCAAAGTTAAAGAACCATGGATATTAAACTAATTTTAGAACAAAGAAGTTGAAAATTAGCATAAATTAATTTTAAAAGTTAAATGGACTTACTGATATATAAAACTAATACTATAAATTCATTATATTAAAAGCTAAGAAACAACTGTTGATGTAAACAATTACAAAAAAATATAATAAAGAATGTCTTTAGATTAAAAAAGTCTTTCTAAGTTCATTTGTGCCGAGTACATTATGCAATAATTATGCAATAAACTACTTTAACTACTTACAGACTCACATAAACTCACAAAATCAATATCATTTTGATTAATTTTTAGGTCATTTGATATTTTAGTCATAATGATCAAAATGTGTTAAATTAGTGATTGACAAATTGATTGAACTGATGATTGAAAAAATTAAGACTTTCTTACTTTTGGTAAACATGGAAATCAAAAAAGAGATTGAAATAAATAGTGGTGAAAAGTTAGCTGTTTTGGCAATACACTTTGATCAAACAGTGGAACAAAAGAAACATGAAGGGTATAAGTGGGTTTGCTTGAGCCTTCTTTGAAACTTAAAAAAACTAGGCCGAGAGGTCTTCTATATAACAACATTCTATACTTTTACAGTGATTGAATTTAATTTAAAAATTAGTGAAGTTATGTGTTTTAATTAAATCTTTAAGCTTTAATTGCACACCAGAATATTTAAGAAAATAATTAACAATCCTATAAGATTTAAAATACACAAGTTATAAAATACAAAAGTTTCACAAGATTTAAATGCTAATTATGTATGCATTCAAATTTAAATTTAGGCTTTTATTTATTAATTCATCAATTTGTGTTGTTGATTTTGTTTTTTTTATTTATGAGTGTTATTATTCAATATGTGTTGTTTATCAATTTGAGAATAATTTGATGAATAATTCTGCTTTTTTGACATTATTAAAGTAAAAACATAAAAGTTAATCTTCTAACTAGCCCTCGGAGTTAGGAAAAATGTGGTTGGCAAAAAATTGCCGACCTTAAACTGTCAGAGGTTGGCATCAGGTCGGTAAAAAAAATTTGACACGAAAGGGTTACCACAAAACATAGAATTGAGGTCTGCAATATTTTGCTGTCCTTAAACACTTTTAGGTTGCCAGTTAGGTGGGCATTGCCAAATGCCAACCTAACTGATTATGTCAAATCCAAAACTAGAAATATGTTCTTCATTAACTTTTTATTGATTTTCTCTTAAACATAAATGGATAGCTGGAAGTCAAAAAAATTTTACTAATATAGTAAAACACATGAATCTTTTTGTTAAAATCTATTTTCCTTTTGTCAGTTTCCTTACAACTTTTTCAACAAATAAAATTTTTTTTTTAATATGAAAATTATGTGCCCTATATATTAACAATGCTAGCCAATTTCATTTTCACTCATGAACTCAACATTTTCTGTTGCACTTTAAGGGAGTATACCTGATATGCAATTAGAAATGAAACATAAGAGTACTCTATAACATTTCAATATAATAACATTGCCTGCAATTGATGTATGTTAATGTGGCTTTAAATCTTCTCTGCCGTATGACATGAATTTCACACAAATATACACACACATAGATATGTATGATATCATATATCATACATATCTATGTGTGTGATATCATATAGATATCATATAGATATCATACACAGATAAATCTTCTTAACTCATTTATGGGTTAACTCAAATTATTATCTCAAAATATTTATTGTGCGGTTTACTGTATGGTGCGATTACAATCTTTATAAAACTAAAACCTTGTTATTTACATTCTTAGTAAAGTTTAAATGTTCAAAATCAGATTAAAATTGCTTATTCTGTTAAATACTTGTAATAACTGAAAATAACCAAAAAGTATTATTTTATTATTTTTGATTCAGTGAAAAATAATGCGAATAAATTTAATTTCACAGTAAATGAAAATAAAATTCTTTAACGTAATTAAAAAACTATTTTTCTTTAAAAAATTTAAAATCGAAACTACTTATTATTTTGGACTCATTAAAAAAATGTCAGAATAATTTTCCTTTGAATTTTCTTTTATTTAATTTGTATAGCATTAGTATTAGTTTTTCTTTAAAAATAAAATTAGACATTTAAAGTGTTAATTATTGATTGTGATTATTTTATTTGGTTATTTTACATTTTATAGAAGGTTGTATAGAAAAGCATTCTTCACTTTACTGCAAAAGAAAAAACCCAAATACAACATTACATTTATAACTCAAACAACTTTTTATATTGGCGACATTTATTAACTACAAAAATGCATTTATAAGACCAGTTTTATTTTATTTTTAAATCAAAGAGCTGGAACTTACCTTCAAAAAAAAAAAAAAAATGGCATTAAAAATTATGAAGTTTTTTGTTAATATCTTGATAAATAATTTGTTTTCAAAACTAGAAACTTATTTTTTAAGGATTATTTAAGATATGAACATAACTTGTCTTGGCAATTTCGGACTCCGTTAAAGTTCCAAACGTAGACCTTTTAAATGAAAAGATTGCAGCTGCAATTTATTTTTTCTCATGAGAAAACTTTCATCGAATAGAGCTAGAGGTGAGAAGCTTGCTAAAGTGAATCAAGCACAGTACCAACTGCTTCTTGTTTGAAATAAATATTTCTGCATTGACGAGTATACTGAGATACTGATAAGCCTAATGGATAGCTTTCATATAGATATTAAATAGCTTTAGTAAGTAACATCTCTAGTCCTGATTTTAAAATCAGAAAGATTTTTAGCATTGTAATTAAAGTTATTTTATTAACGCATTAAAAATCACAGTTTTTTTTTCTCACTACAACTAAAGTTACAACTAAAATCTAAGTTCCTAATTGAAAAATCATTTTTATTTTTTTTTCAAATATACAACTAAATATTTTTCAATATAAAACTAAATTTTATTTTGAAAAATTTTTTTTTCATAAAACGTAAAATAATATGTTTATTTTCTTATAATTTTACAGTTGGTTTTTGGTTATTTTATTAACTGTTAATAAATTTTTTCTTATTTATTTTGTAAACTCTTTTTAATAATGTTTTTAAACAATAAAGAGTTTGTTTGTATTATTTATCAGTTACCGATAACATATTCGTGATCATAATTTATTTTCATAAATTAAACGAACGTCATTAAAATTTATGTTATTGAATTAACAATATTCAAAATATCTTTTTAATAAAATATTTACATCAAAATAAATCGTGCATTTTTTTAAACTATTATGACAAAAAATAATTTTTATATTTAAAAGGAATTTATATATTTAATTCTTTAAGATAAAACTTAAAACACTTTATTTTTTTTAACTAATTTTTAACACCAACAAAAAATATTATTAAACCAACTGCTACTTTAACAAAAAATCTATTAGTTTACAATAGCGGTTAAAATGCTTTTACTTACAACTTTATTTCTTCTGCATAAACGTCACGTTAACGACATTAAAAGATAATTTAAATATTCTAAAAGATAATAGTTTTTGCGTAGCGCAAAACTGTTGAACGCCTAGGCAAATCGCCTTTTCACAGGTAAAATGCGAGCTGCATAACGCTTCTTAAAAAGGCCTTTTATATATATATATATATATATATATATATATATATATATATATATATATATATATATATATATATATATATATATATATATATATATATATATATATATATATATATATATATATATAATATATATATATATATATATATATATATATATATATATATATACATATATATATATATATATATATATATATATATATATATATATGTATATATATATATATATATATATATATATATATATATATATATATATATATATATATATATATATATATATATATATATATATATATATATATATATGTATATATATATAAATATATGTATATATATATATATATATATATATATATATATATGTATATATATATATATATATATATATATATATATACATATATATACATACATATATGTATAATATATACATATAATTATATATATACATATAATGATACATATATGTATAAATATATACATATATATATATACATATATATATATATATATATATATGTATATATATATATATATATGTGTATATGTATATATATATATATATATATATATATATATATATATATATGTATATGTATATGTATATGTATATATATATATATATATATATATATATATATATATATATATATTTATATATATATATACATACAGGGATGTGATGAAACATATATGTATGTATATATATATACATATATATACATACATATATGTATAATATATACATATAATTATATATATACATATAATTATACATATATGTATAAATATATACATATATATATATACATATATATATATATATGTATATATATATATATATATATATATATATATATATATATATGTGTATATGTATATATATATATATATATATATATATATATATATGTATATGTATATGTATATGTATATGTATATGTATATATATATATATATATATAATATATATATATATATATATTTATATATATATAGATATATATATACATACAGGGATGTGATGAAACGAGCACGATCGCGCTCCCCTCGTAAAACGCGCCCGTAAATGGTATTTTCAAACATTCTAGGCACGATAAACAACGCTCGTTCAGCTTATGATGAGCGTATAAAATAACGCTTGTCCAATAGTAAAAAATAATCCCAATAGGGATTATTTTTTTATTTTCATAAAATATTTAAAAAAAAAATTTTTTATTAAAGATATTCTATTATAAAAGCACTGATATAAAATATAAAAAGCACTATGTCGTTCTCCTTTGCACTAACGTAATGAATGAGCCGTTTGAAGTTGTTAATAGTCACTAATTTCAATAAGGGTATGTGCACGTGGAAACACAATGTGAATACAAAAATGCGCAAATAAAATAAGAATAGAAAATTAGAAAACCATTATAAGAAAATTTAAACTGCAGTGTATTTTTAATCTTGTGAAAATATCAAGTAAGATTTATTTGATTTATTGTTTGTAATATTCCACACATCATTTATAATAAAAACAAATGTTTATAATAGAGTAATTTTTAAAATTAGTTTTTGTTCATAGTATAGATTTTTTATTAACTACTATTTATTTTAATTCAAATTTAAAAAGATTCTGATATTTAAAATATTCGCAATCAAGGACATTTAAAAAGGAAACAAAGTAATGATGTCAACATTTATTAAACGGAAAGTTGAAGAGGTAATAGGCTTTAGAACTGAAATTACCAACGGAACTACATACATTATTGAAATTTACTGCAAAGTTTGTACAAGAAATTGAGAAGCGGTATTACAAGGTTGTAAAGGTTTGATACAACAAAGTGCTTTACGGTTCATCGATGGGACGAACTTTGTGTTGATCCACACAATTCAAAGACATTTTGAAACATCTTCTCACCTTACTGCAATAAGGTGTGAGAGCGTGAAACCCTCAAATGAGCGATGTGTTACGTCAACCGATGGAATACAAAATACAAAATCCTCAAAGGTAATTAATAAATTATTACCTTTGAAATAAAGATTTTTTATTCTTATTTACCAGATTCTAATATCTTAATTTTGAACTGTGCTAAAGTGTCGTTTGTTGCAGGCTTAATCAGGAAGTCGTGTGATTGTACATCATTAATATATTTTGTTTTGATGATTTGGCCATCAAGCATTTACACATTTGCAAATGCTTGATGATGTTCATGTTAAATTTTGATAATTAATTATTTCTAAAACGCGCTGAAAAAATTAATATAAACTAAGAGAAAGTTAAAAAAAATAATAACCTAAAAATAATTTGTCAACAAAAGAAAAAAATTAAACCTTAAAAAACTTTTTAAACAACAGCCTTCTTTTTTTTTTTCAAAATTATTATTTAATGACGCAGATGAAACTAACATTTATAACACTTATGTTGCATTAATTAAAGTTCGTAAACTCTTTTTTATTATTCATTCAACTGTAACATTAAAAACAGTCAAAAACAATTTCACGTTTTTTTTTTTTATAAGAAACCAGTTTATAAGAAACTAGTACTAGGAGCCTCAAAATTTTAAGAAACTTTTAGTACTAAGTAACTTTTCAATAAGAAACTTATTTATAAGTTCGATGAATATTTCCTCATTTTTCACCTAAATATCTCATCAACATTACTCGAAATTAACATTATCTACAATGGAGAATAACAGTTTGAATGATATTTAATTTGCACGTGCAATCGAATAGAATTCAATTTGATTACAAATAAAAAATTAAAACTTAAAATTAAAGAAACTTTTAAGAAACTTTTAGTACTAGATTTAGAAAAAAGTATCCTTAAAATAAGAAACTTTTTAGTACTAATCGTTTGATTGGTTTCTTATTAAAAAAAAACGTGTACTTAACATTAGTTAAAAAAGCTCGAACATTTTTCCTTTAAAAAAACTAAATGAAATCGATGTTTGAAAAATATGCTATAGAAAAAGTTTTAAACTATGATTCACTTAAGATTGGTACTGCATAAAGTAAAAGTTTGAGGAAACAGAGTACTTTTGTAATTGTGATATTCTTTTGTTTCTTAGATACAAGCGTCAATATGGTCTTCATTAAAAGTTTTAACGGATGACGCGTATATAAGACTTGTAAACTGTGCCTATGAAATGGCCCTTCTGCCAACTATGCCGCACAAAAACTTTGCTGTTATTGTAAGTATCGATATGTTGACTATTTTAAATATACTACATAAAGTATTGAATAGTTGGTTCAAATAAAAATGTTGGATCTAATTGATATTGATAGGTTTGGCGGAGGAGAAGCAGACTCCATTGTCAAGGGAATCAATAACATTTTTGAAACCAAGGAATTTAAACTAGACTGCAATGATTACAAAAATAAATTAGTCAGTATAACATCCGATGATGCAAGTGTAAACTTTGGAAAATATTGCGGTGTCATAGCGCAAATAAAGGCAGATAGGGAATAGCTACTTCCAGTTCATTGCGTCAACCACAGAGTCGAACTGGCAGTTAAAGAGGTTTTTTCCGAGATCTCTAAATTAAAAAAAGTTGATGAATTTTACAATACAAATTTTTATCTGCTTCAAAACTCGGGGAAAATAAAACAAGAAGTAATAAATGCATCTGCAGCTTTAGGTAAAGTTTACCGCAAAGTTTGCGGTAAGACGTTGTGGCTTAAAACCCTAATTTATATTTTAGTTTATCATTTTATTTTCCAAGAACTTGGCTCATAGTAAAAACACATTACAAGTTTATCTTTTTTACATTATCTGGGATTTTTCTAAGATAAATGTAAACTATTCAATTTTTAAATATTAAATTAGATTAGATATTTTAGGTATTACGCATTACACTCTACCAAAACTAACAGGAAAGTGGTTTGTTGGCTATCATATAAGAGCTTTTAAGAATTTATTGGAGTCCTGGCCAGCTTATATAGTGGCCGACAAGAACTAGGTAAATGAACAGAAAAACCCTATAACTACAAGAGCAAAAGTTCAAAGGTTACTAAAGAAATTCAAATCATATAACTTTCTTTGCACTGTTGCCGTTTATCATGATTTGCTAGAGGTCATTGTGCCAGCATCAAAAGTATTTGAAGCAAATGAACTGTTGCTGCATGATATTCTAGCTACAATCAACCGAACAAATTTAGAACTGGAATTGAAGCTCGAAGAAATCGATACAGATTTAGAATTTTTAGATAGCTATGTATCACGTTACATGGTTATTGAGGGCAAACATTATTTACCTGAAATACTGTCTGGTCAGTTTAGTAAAGCTGGCGACAAACAAAAACACCCCAGTAATAGAAAGTATATAATAGTAAACTTAGATATGACTTTGGTTGATGTTGATCAAGCATTATGATTAGTCAGAAATATAAGGAGAAAGGTTATACCCAGACTTATAAATACGTTAAACAGCAGATTCACAACCATAAAGGAAGAGTGTGAGATTTATCACACCATACGACTCATTGACCCACAGAACTGGATTGACAACTAAGAGTTTGGCTTGGAAGAAATAAAGTTTTTATCCACGCATTTTAAAACACCATTGGAACATTCCAATTTTAATGAAAAGTTAGTTTTCCAAGAATGAAAACTTTTTTTGATTCATTCAAGAACCAATCTTTAAGCAATGATACGCAATCGCCAGACAAGAGAAATTTGGAGGTCGACGTTCTTGTACAAAAAGTCAAAGTTTCCTAATTTATTAAAAGTTATATCGATTATCTTCGCAATTTACGGATCAAACTCAAGCATGGAGCGAATGTTTAGCACAGTAACTAGCATATTATCAGATCAACGTTTATCTATGAATCACGACACTCTAAATGATAGCATTATGATATTAGGAAACCATGGAAGCTGGTCAAAAGAAGAAATAATCCTGATTAAAAAGCAAGCAAAAGAAATTTATTTGAATAAGAGATGAGTGGTTTAAGTTGATGATGATCCAGTTGACTATATCACAACAGCAACAACATTGATTACAAATCAAATTTTTGATGACGATGATGAAATAGACAGTGCTGATGAAGACATGACTGATGAATTAGCTGCATTCAGTTTCGACAATGTAGAAGAGGAAACACCATTGACAACAGTTGAGGGGAAAATCTGTTAACTTATAATGAATAGTTTTTAAAAAAGAAGATTTTCAAATTATTCTTGTGTTATTTTTTTAAGATAAAAAAAACGTAATTTCAAAAAAAGAAGTATTAGAAAAAAATTAAATAATTAATTTGAATAAAAAATATCAAGAAATACAAAAACCATTAACCGTTAATTAAGTGTAAAAATCTGACAATATACAAGAAGTTTGGAAGTATAAAAATCTACTTCGCTGAAGTAGTTTCATGAGTGTGATACTAATTCAAACATTTTTAGACGAAAGAATTACGTAAAAAATAAAAAAAGATATAAAAAATAAAAAACTTTTTATGAGCATCGTCTTCAGCAATTTTCATGATCGCGCTCGCCGACGTTATCTCGAGCGCACATAATCACGCTCAATGAAAACATATTCTAATTTTACGAGCGCGATATAACACGCTTGACGATTTTCTTCATCACAAGCCCTGTATATATATATAGATATGTATATATATATATATATATATATATATATATATATATATATATATATATATATATATATATATATATATATATTTTAAACAACTTTAAAAAGTATTCTACACAATAGAGTGCTCAATGTTCTTAAAAGAACAGAGCAATTATATATTAGTAGAAAATCACTTAACTAAATATATATATATATATATATATATATATATATATATATATATATATATATATATATATATATATATATATATATATATATATATATTATAACAAGGCACAATTTACACAAATCAATGTTTCCACGCCAGTAGGCTCAGTGTTATTATCTTATATTTTTATCTTTAGGTATAAATATATTTATAAAGACAATTTTGTAGCTTAAACAGTTAATTCAGTGAAAATCATGGCTAAGATTCATTAGATGGTTTAAAAAATGCTATTCGCCATGTATGGTGTACAGAAATTACATCAGGACTATGTGAAAATCTTGCCAAATCCATGCCCAAACGAATTAGTGCTGTGTTAAAAAACAAAAGATATCCTACCAAATATTAATAGTACATCTGTTTAAAATGATTATACAATGTAATAAAAATAATTGAACTTGTTTTTGGTGAAAATATAATATTTTTGGAAGTATTATTGTTTTTGGAAGTAATTATGAAAAGTAATTATGATGTTGCAAGACTTTTTGCATTTGTGTACACATTGCAAACATTGATTTGTGTAAAATTGTGCCTTGTTGCAAGACTTTTTGCCAGCACTGTTTTTATATATATATATATATATATCTATATATATATATATATATATATATATATATATATATATATATATATATGTTTATTTAAATATAACTTACTTTCCATAGTTAGGGTAGTCATATGTCATCATACTAAAACTATCAACCATGGGAACAATCATATCAAAGTCTTCTTTAGTAAACATCCCAGGCGTGTCTCTAATAGACAAATTTATTAAAATTTCAAATAAATAAAACTAAAACAATTATAATTTGGATAATAATTACAATATAAAACAATAAAAACTTAATAAACATTTTTCATCACAAGTTTTGTATGTATGTATTTCTAACATATACATACATTATTGTATATATTTACATGTACATTAATACATGTACATTATATAAACATTTATATTTAAAATATTGATCAAAACTATTTAAATATTAGTGAAAAATGTGCCAAGAGTAATTTATTTAAACTTAAAAATTTTTGAGTAGTTTTTAATGGCTAGCAGAATGTTGCTAAAGATTTTCAGACCAGTAAATAGAATAAATCCTGTCTAATATTCGATTTTTAATTTTTCATTATCTGGTAATTGTAACTTTTTATTGTTTTTAGTATATAATATTGTAACTTATTATGTATTTTTTGTTTATTATTTGTTTAATCTAACAATTGCATTCATCTTCATCTTCTGTCAATACAGATATTATAACGGTTTGACTATCACTTATTTGATTAGATTTCTGTTTGAGTCATGCCATCCTAATTAATAATTTGCATACTACAAAGCCATACCAACAATAGTTTGGGTGGTGAAATTCTCCCAGAAATATTCCCTAAGATGCAAATTATATGAACCAGGAAAACAAGATAAAGGAGGCAAATTCCAAAGAACTGATGTTCGAGGAAAAAAACTAGACAAATAAAAATTTTTGGAGCACTTAATCACAGTTACAGTAAAACAAGGTTAGCAAAAACCCAGGTTTTTTTTAAAAAAGCCAGCCCAGTGGGTTTTTTCGGTATTTATTGGGTAAATTTGGGTTTTTTTGGGTTTGATTTTGATTTTGATCTGAAAAAACAAAAAAAAAATTTTTTAATGGTATTGAAAATTAGTTTAATTTTCTACTTAAACTTTATTTAAAATATATTTTATATAATGATATATTTCATAACTTAATAATGATATATTTCATAACAAAAAATTTTCAACTATTTAAAAAAAGATTTTTATATATAATTTAAGACTGTAAAAGAAAAATTTCACATTAAATCTATATGTATTGATTTATTTTAAATTTAAAAGTATTATTTTATATAATTAAATATGTCAATGAGAAATGGGAAAAAGAAGGCTGGAGAACGGAATGAGGAAAGAAAGCTGAAGAAATGGGAAAAAGAGAGCTGGGGAATGGGAGGAAATAACTGAAGTTTTAATTAAACTTCAAATTTGAAATTGAAATTCAAATGAACAAACTTGTGTTTCTACGCAGCAACCTTGTTTATTAAGATTCTATTAAGGAGTTAAAGAGTTGAGAGAGGGTTGTAACCACAATAAGGTAGCCTCCTCTACTGTATTATCAGGCCACTACTACTCATTCAAATTCACCTTGGAAGGTTAATAACATAAAAGATAAAAAAATATCTCAATCTATAAAAATATTTTAAGAAAAATCGTGATAATGTATTTTTAAATAATTCAACTATTAGTAAACCTGCTCTGAGAGCTGTTATTGTTGGTTATAATACTTAATAATAATAGTTAATAATTAATTTAGTTAATAATATTATAGTTATAATGTTGATTATAATAATTCATAAAACTATTAAATATCTTTAAAAAAACCCAATAAAACCATGAAGGGTTTTATAGGGGTTTTTTAAGCGGGTTTTATTGGACAGGTTTTTTAATGCCAACCCTGCAGTAAAAGGATGAGACTTAATTGAATGATGAGTAACATCAAGAATGAATTTTAGTAGATGGCACAAGAGACGCTAGCTCTTTAGAGCAGTGCCCATTATAGTATTTGTAGAAAAGAGAAAGAGAAGCAACATTACAACAATGTGATAATCGTTGGAGATTGGCTGCAAGAAAAAGTTTAACTATGTTTACAATACATTTTTGTACCTTGTTTATGAGAAAGGGCATCATTGGAATTTCCCCCCCCCCCCCCCAGATATGACAACAGTATTCCATACAAAGACAGATTTGAGATTTATAGAGATAAAGAATAAAATCCAGAGTAAGAAAGTGATGAGCATGACAAAGAGATGCAACCTTGGCAGATGCTAATTTTGCAATCAATTTGATGTATGGTTTCCAAGAAAGATTAGAAGTAAGAGTTAATCTTCATCTAGAAGATGAAGAGTAGATGACTCATTGAATACATAACCATTTATAAATATAGGAAGATCTACATTATTGCAACAACGATTACATAGATTATCCTGATCATAGTTAAAAAATCCGGAAAAAATAAAATAAAAATATTTTAAAAACATTTCTGGAAAAATCCGGGATTTAAAATGCTTTTTGTGTATTTAATAATACCTCATGTGCTTGAAAAGAAAATTTTTGGCAGGCATTCTTCTATAAAAAAGAAAAGTAATTTTAATACTTACTTAAAATAGAGTTTATAAATTAAACTAGATTTTTAGGTGAAACAGTCAAAATAAGTGATCTCTAAGTTCTGAGTGTTTACAAATCTTAAATAATCCTTAAAAAATAAGTTTCATATTATTTAAACCTTCCAAAAAAAAAGTATTTATCAACACATTAGCAAAAAACTTTTTAATAAATAATTTTTAACACCATTTCTTTTTCTAGAAGACAAGTTCTATTTTGGATCTTTTTTGAAAATTTTTAACAATTTTTTTAAAAATAAATACTGGTGTGATAAACACTTTTGTAGTTAATAAACGACATCAAACAAAAAAGCTCTTTCAAATAATTTAACTCGAGTTATAAATGTTATGTTTAGGTTTTTCTTTTTGCTATTAATTTTTATGTAGACCTTTTATATATAACCATTTATAAAATATAATAACCAAATAATAAATATCACAATAAGTAAACACTTTAAAAGTCTAACTTATATTTGATTTATTTTAAAAACAAAATTAATATAAGTGCTAACATAAGTACATATAAAGATAATATTAAATAAATATATATAAATAAATAAATATAAATATAAGTAAATTAAAGATGAAATAGTCATAAAAAATTAAATATCTTATATTTAATTTTTTATGACTAATTAACCAGATATTTTACAATGAAAAATATTAAGTTTATATTACCCTATATAAGTGAATAAAAAAAAGCAATTGCTATTACTCAGCATTTTTTTTAGCAACTGCTCAGCTTTATGTAAATTAAATTTTCAGGGATTTTGCAAAATATGTTATTCACATAAAGCTGAGCAATTACTCCAATTTGTCTCTGCATTTGGGAATCCCTGTAATAATAAATAAATGCGTAAAATAAGAAAAAAATATTGGTACAAATAATGCCTTACCTAAGTAAAATATAGCATAAAGTAATTGATTAACAATACTTTTACTGTTTTAATTATTTGATGACAAAAAAAAATAATTTTAACTTCTATTTCCAGAAAAGTATTTAAATATCAGAAAAAAATAAAAATTTATAGAAATATCTGGAATTCCAGAAATATCCAGAAAAAGATGATCCCTGCGATTAGCTGAAAAAAACTGAGTTTTATCTGAGTTAAAGTTCACCAAACTTAAAAATACGCAAACAATGCAATTTAATTTTAAATGATATAAAGTCATTCCTTAAGAATAGATTTTTTTTTCAGAATATTTATAAAAAATAACAAACATTCTAATAACAAACATTCCAGTAACGAACATTCAAATAACGAACATACCAATAACAAACATTCCAATAACAAATGTTCCAATAATGATTTTCAGATCCTAGTTATCATAAAAATTTTGAAATTTTTTATAAAAAAACATCAAACTTTAAGCAAAAAAGCCCTAAAACTGTACACATAGATGAACCAATAAAAAAAATATATATTTCTTTTCAAATTTTGCACAGCTAATCTTGCTTATATTATCTAGTTTCTGAAGCAAAATGAAGTTGATCGCAATAGTTGAAAAGTAAATTTTTGAAATTTTCTATGAAATTTACTTTTCAGAGGGTTAACATGAAAAAATCATGAACAATGAGTAATAACACTGTGACTTAAGCACCTTATGTCTTAATTTTAGTTAAGCCTCCAGATCTAAGTGATTACTGCAAATGCTGAATATTTCAGTACCATATCTTAAACCAATCTGGAAATATCTTGTTCCATGTTAAGATAAATAGTAAAAATGATAAATTGAGAAAACAGTATTTTAAAAATAAAAAAACAAAAAACAGTCTAAAAACCTCCAAAAGCATACAATTTTTTAGCTTCAATTCTTGTTCTTTATCAAGCCAGCCTTTAGATCGTATTTTCTTATTAAAAGTTTTTTCTATATTACTAACACAAAGACTGTCATTTTTTAATGAATTGGTAACAGTCTTTCTACTTATTGGTTTATTTACATATTCAAAAACACATTTGAGACCAGATGTTTTTTTGTTAAACTCAATATAGCTTAATTTACTCCAATTTTTAGGGTAAATTTCTTCATAAACATATTTTGGGCAACCTAGTTCAAATTAAATTACTGATCCCTTTATTGCAATGTTGTGTTTCTTCATGAATACTCTTTTTCGATAATTTTTCATAGCTTAAATTGTTGAAATCACATATAGTATAATATCACTGACACATATAAGTAGATTAACTCTTGGTTTATAGTTGTAAATTCCGTGGACACCTTCTGATTTTTTATATGAAAAAGATGGACATTTGATTTTCAAACAGTGTGAAAATCCTATTCTCCTTGAATCGCCGATTTGTATGGTTACTCCATTTTTTCAATCTGGGCAGCTACCAACTTGCATCAAAATTTCTTTGAGAATAGGAAAATATGTAATCAAATTAAAATCATCTGAACAGTTTTTCATTCAGTTTAAATTTGCTAAACTTCTTAGTACTGCATAATTTTTTTAGTTAAGTTAATTTTACTATTTCAATATCATTTGCTTTTTTGAAATTATTCCCAGAGAATGTTCTCTTAACTTATCTCATACAATTTATCTTATTTCCCATTACTTTTTTATTAGCTAAAATTAAACAGTTAAAGAATCAAAATCCATAATCAACTTCATTAATAAATATACATATTAAGTTTTAACACTTATTTATCTCTAGAGATGAATAAGTGTTCTTAAAAGAATAAGTGCTCTTAAATGAATAAGTGCTCTCTAAGTGTTATATAGCTCTAAAGAGCTGTATAACACTAAAAGTAAAAAAGCTTATTTTAATCTATGGTGTAGAACAGAGTTGAACGAAGTAGAACAGAGTTGGCTCTCATACTTAATACTCATACTCATACTAGGCTTATACTCATACTTAAACTCAAGTTTTTGAAAAGTATACAAAAATTAGTCTAAAACAAGAGAGAAAAGTGTAGTGCTAAGGTCAGCTGCTATGTGAAATATATTCAACCACCTTGCTAAAATCTTAAATTAAACTTTTTGTGTTTATTATACTAAAAAACAGATTTCAGAAATGAATTCAGTGGTTAGTAGATAACTCAAAACAATCTAAACTGAAAATTTGAAAAATATCAACTTTATTTCATGGTAAACCACCTTAAATTTGAATAAATATAGTTCTATATTTGTATATAAAGTACAAGTAAGCAATATTGATAAAGTTCACCATTATACTGCCTGATATAATGTGAATTGGTTCAAAGTGGATTCAATTTTAAAAATTTAAGGCAAAATCTTTTATCAGACAGCCCTATTGTTGTATTTTTAATTAGCCGTACATCACTTTGAAGTAATAAAATACTAAAAAGGCAGATGCAACAATAGGCCAAACATTTTAACCAAACCTATGACTTTGTGAATAGATCTTAGCTAAGAAAAAATGTGATAGTAAGTGATAAAATTCAAGTGATAAAATTCATTCTCTCAAAAGTATATCAGTGAAATTGAGAAAGAGACAGAGGAATTTTTCCGAATCTAAGGTTCTTGAGCAAAGAATTAAAAACTATTATTTTTATTTTATGTTTGGTTAATAGAAAGAACTAAAAATAGAAAGTACTAAAATTTTTGTAGAATGTCAAAGATATTGTACAACAACATGTGTCAAATAGAATGCTAACTTATGAAGCACATTCTGTTAAATAGGGTGCAACTACTTTAGAACTAAAACTAAAACTGAATTTAATTTAACTTTGAAGGAATCACTTAAAGTGTGTCTAAGTCAAAGCATAGGTCAAGTACTGAATATCTTTGGTTACATCTTAACTAGAGACCACAATCACACTGCAGCATTTTACTCTATACAAAAAAAATAATAATTATATTACATTAGCTTAAGCATCAATTTCTTCTCAAACAAAATTGATAAAATTTTAATAAAAATAATTCTAAAAGTTTGGAGAAACGTTCATTTTATTTTTATGAAATTAAGTCCAAAAGTTTGGGGAAACCTCGACTAGGGATGGCAATCCTGGCACCCAGGATCCCAAAATCCCAGGAGTTTGTACAAATTGTTCACCCCAAAATCTCAGGATTAGTCTCTGAAATTTTCCAGTATTTCAAGATCGTCAAAAAAAAGTACAAGTTAATAAAGTTTAAGTTTATAATTGTAGTTAAGTAATTTGAATATCGTTTTTAGTAGCTGTTTAGTTGTGTAACTGTTTATTCTCTTTGCAATGTTTTCCTTTTAAAACTCTCTCTCTTTCTGTATTTTATTAAAAATAAAAACTCAAAACATTACAGCTTGTCTGCAAAATATGTATGATCAAACAATATTATATATAAAATATAATATTATACAATATATATATATATATATATATATATATATATATATATATATATATATATATATATATATATATATATATATATATATATATATATATATATATATATATATATATATATATATATACACAATATATATATATATACATATATATATATATATATATATATATATATATATATATATATATATATATATATATATATATATATATATATATATATATTTACAGTACTGTGCAAAAGAAAGTAGCACCTAAGAAATTTTTTTAAAAATGTACATTTAAATATGTAAGTAAATAATACTGAGTTTTTATTAAATTAAACTAAGATATTGTTTTAAATAAAGCTATATTTATTTATTCTAGTTAATGATTTTGTTAATAATATAATTTCAGTACTAATAAAATGCCTAAGATATCAATAAATGACAGAAATCGCATCATTGTTATACATAAAGAGGGCTTTAGTCAAGTTAAAATAGCCAAACATGTGAATTGTTTGTGAGCCTCAGTTAAAAAAATAGTTCAAAAATATAACAAATCTGGTGATGTAGTGGATAAAAAGAAATCTGGTTGTCGCAAGAAGTTAAGCCTATGTGATGAACAGTTTTTAAAAATAACAGCGCTACGAAATCGAAAGAAAGTAAGCGCAGAACTTGTTCAAGATCTTAAAAGAGATAGTGGAACTTTAGTATATGCATCTACTGTGCAACAATCTTTAATAAAATCTGGATTAAAAGGCTGTGTAGCTATTAAAAAACCTTTACTACACAAAGGTAATAAAGAAAAAAGATTAAAGTTCGCCAGAGAGCACAAAGAGTGGCAGAAAAATCAATGGGACAAGGTATTGTTTACAGACAAATCTAAATTTCAAATATTTGGGACAAATAGACATCAGTATGTTAGACGAAGAAAGGGAGAGGCATTGAAGGAGCCATGGCTAGCATCAACTATCAAACATGGTGGAAGGAATATTCAAGTTTGGGGGAGTATTTCAATAAAAGGGGTAGGAGATATTGTTAGAATAACAGAAAAGCTTACAGGTAAAAAATATAAAAAACATTTTACATAATCATACTGTGGCTTCTGGACAACAACTGATCGGGGATTATTTTATCCTACAATAGGATAACAACCCCAAAAATTACTTGCAAATTAGTTAAAAAATTATTTGTCAAATCTGGAAAAAGAGGGAGGGCTTCAAACCATGCCTTGGTCTCCTCAGAGCCCTGATTTGAATACAATCGAACATGCTTGGGACTACTTAGACAGAAAGAAGATGGAAAGGTTGCTAAAGAATATAAATGAGCTTTGGAATGTTCTAAAAGAAGAGTGGTATAATATCCCCATCACATTTATTGAAAATCTAAATAACGGGTGATGCGAAAGTTATCGGACAAAATAAAAACGTCAATAACTTATTTATAATTAAAAAAACAAACTACTGTTATATTTTTTTTAAATAAAGAGTTTATCTTTTAATAAAAATATATTATTTTTTACATGAAAAAACACCACCATCTGCAATTGATCTCAATTTTGCTCTGACGCCTTTCATATGCGACTGTAAAAAGTTTAAATCAATTTCTTGTAGTTTTAGTTTAATGCGATCAATCAAAACTTGCTCTGTTGAAGCTTGCCAATCTCCCTCGTGAACTGTCTGTGCCAAATGTCTCCAAAAATTTTCAATCTGTCGTGCTTGAGGCATATTTCGGTGATTGGATTCTTTATCAACGTAATAGACATATTGGTCCATCCAATTTAGAGAATCTTTAGAATAATGAGAACTTGCTAAATCTGGCCAAAATAAATAGTTAAAGTCTCCATGATACTTGTGAATAATTAGAAGAAGTCGTTTTTCTAAACATTCATTAATATAGATTGATGAATTGATCGCTACAGCCTTGGAAGTGCGAAACAATGGCTCGGATATACCACGGTCAGATATGGCTACCCACATTAATTATTTTTTCGGAAATTTCTTTTTACCTATAAAACGAACACATTCTGGGCATGTCTTTTTGTTGTATGTGTAGTATCCAGAATTTCCAGGCATGTTGTCCCCTGCAAAACAAAAGTAATTTTCGTCATTGATGACTAGAAGCGATTTTGTGTTATAGAGTTGGTTAACTAGTTTCCTGCTTCTTTTCTTTGCCTTTATTTGTTGTTCTATAGTGTATTTTGGAGTCTTTTCACGTTTTCTATATTTAATATTCATTTTTTTTAACTGACGACCAATTGTCGATTGATTTACACCGTATTTAATACCTATTTTTCTCTGACTGACCCCTTTTCGATTGTTGACAAGTCTTTCTTTTCTCTAGTCCAGGATGTCGGACGACCAGGGTGCTTTCTATTAGAAAATGATTGAACAGTTTCAAGTCTTTTTAGGTTATCATATATTGTACTTCGAGCAAATCCTTCTTTTTCAAAATGATTTGTGATTTTTTTTTTTTTTATATAAGGTTTATTTACAAAAAACATTTTTAGTTGCTTTTGAAAAAATTCTCATTCAGCTGCATTTAACCTCATTTTAAATAATTGTGTTTCAAATAATAAAGTTTATATTTTATAGAACGTTTATGCCTACGCATAAAACCACAAAAACTAATTATTATGCTCAAATAATGAAATTAGGATTTGTCCAATAACTTCCACATCACCTGTTAAAAGTATAAATAAAAGACTCCAAGATTTTTTGTAAATAAAGGTGATTACACAAAATATTAATTAAGTCTTTATGTATAGTTATAAATTTAAATGTTTTTAATAAAACTTGTATTATATTACACAATTTAATAAAAAATGTTTGTACCTATATTTTTGTTTTAATTTAATTTTGTTTGACATTTTATCTTGAATATATTAATATTCAAATGTGTGATTTATGAAAATGTGTGATTTACAAAAGTTTTTTTAACATCAATTTAGTTAATAAAGTATAAATTTAGTTATCAAAAAACAGAAGGTTTATTAAATTACAAATTTTTTTTACCATCTGTTTAATTAATAGTCATGCATATTTATGTTTTTTTTATTGTTATTTTTATTTATACTGTTACCATTTTAAGGTACTGTTTAATAATTCAAAATACTTAGGTTTATTAATTTTTTAAAGTCTTAGATAAGTTTTAATACAAAATTAAGTTAAAACACAATTTGAATATTTTTAGAGGTTCATTAATGTATTAAATATTTTAGTTGTATTATCATTAAATTAATCATTATTAAGTGATCGATGAGTGGTTAAAAAGTATTGCGTTTTTTTCTATTTAATCCTGGGATTTCCTGGGGTCAAATTTCTCAACCCCGGGATTGAAAATCTCTAGGGTTTTTAGCTATCCCTCGACTGTCCTTGGGGAGGCTGAGAAGGCCACTTTAGTTTTGCAATTTCAGTTCCTAAAACCTTCTCTTAACTGTTTAACTCCAAAACACAAACGAATTTGAACTCAAATAAAACTCTGTTGGTTACTAACAATAATTATGACAATATATTGTTGTTACTTCCATATTTACACTATATTTACACTACTTTACATCTTTCCAGATTATTCTTTTTTACAGTGACTAGTGATCTTCAGATCCTTATAAGTAAATCCTTTAAAGCACAACTAAAAATAAATATCTGGAAAACATAAAATTACTTTTGACTTACATAGCAGCCATTGGTGGGGGAATGACAAGTATTAGCTTGTGTTGCCGCATCATCATTGCCTCACTGAGTTCTTTTATAATACCAATGACTAAACTAAAAAGAAAAAGAAAAGGTTGCTTAAAATAATGCACTAGACAGGAAAATAACAATTATCTAAAAAAGCAAATGCAAAGGTGGAAAAAAGAATAAAATAAAAAAATAAAGATAAGTAAGTTGCAAGAACTGCTCGGAAACCACCATAATAGTAGTATAATAACCAACATTAGCATAATATAAAAGCATCAAACCATAAGTATAACAACCTGCAAACCCTGGAAATATAGATTGAAAATTTTTTGTCCTACATAGTTATTTAACTCAGATATAAAATAAAACTATTATAAAGGTTAACTAATAACTTGACTTAGCTAGTTAAGAAAATCATGAGAAACAAGATAAAGTATGAGATAAAAGTGAGTGAGATAAAATATATCTGATGAGATAAAAGATACTTAATGAGATAAATACTTACTTCTTATAGTGAGCAAATTGGCTCCATATTTCCAACACAATTCCATCAAAGTCATGAAGCTCAATAAAATCAACAATTTTTGAAACAAGCAAATGAAGATTTTCTTCTTTGCTAAATAAAGCTTGAAGATCTGAGACAGACCACTCTTCAAATAACATCCTTGGTAATACTTTTGACAGACCTCCACTTTTTACATCTTTAATCCAATTATTATCTATATCATGTGCCCCTGTAATAAAATATTTACCAGGAGAAGAAGTTCTGATTTGCAACCAAACAGGAGATACGTGAGTGAACTTTGGAAACATTTTTGCTACATCGTAGCCATGACTGTTCCACTAAATAAGAGATTAATAAGGTATAATATAAATAAAATACTTTATTTTATAAATAACTTTAACAAAAGTTATAATTTACAGTTATTATTTTTAACATATATGAATTAAATTTGTATTTAATAAATTTTTAAAAATTTTAAAAATACTTATTTTACATATAAAAAATTATTTCCTTAAAACAATATTATAAATATTCTACGATTTTTGAAATCTAAATAATAATTTAATAACAAGTTAGGGTTGAAATTTTTTTAGTAAAATGATGTCAGTAAATTTCAGGAAATCTTGATTTTCTAATGATTGTCAAAAATAAGTGAAACATTTATTCTACAAAATTGTAAATAAATACAGCTTTTTGTATTTTCATTTAGTTGAATTATATTAACAATTTACGACTTTTAAATAATTAAAAAAAAATCAATACACATAACACTGGTAGAGCAGTTAAGAGACACAGACTTTAGATCCAAAGAATTCAAATCCTGATTTTGGCATATAAGTGCCATTGAAGAGGAAGGCTACATAAGCTTACCTCATTACTTTTTTAACACTACTTAAAAACAATATTATTTGGTTGCCTTGGAGATTGCATTAAATCAGTAAAAAAAAATAATAATAAACAAATGTCCAAAACAAAAACATGACTTCTTATTAGTCGATGGGTTTACAAATCTAACAAGCAAAACAAAATTTTTTCATTTATATAAAAAAAAGATGTATTATAGCGTAATCAACTTATTTCTCAGCGCAGCAACCTTGTTCATCAAGGTTCATTTTTCAGAGTTATAGAGTTGAGAGAGGGTTGAAACTACAACAAAAAGTACCCTCCTCAACTGTAGTGGCCTTCATGGCCTTGGGGAGGTGAATTGAAATAAGTTAAAAAAAACTTAGCAGTTTATCTCTTGTACATTATCTTGCACATGCAACTCTTGTACATTGTAAGTACACTCAGTAAACTCTTGTACATTATCTTGCACAAGAAAACAGATTTTTGCAATTATTTGTTTGTAAACATTTGTGGTAAATTAGATAAACTTGATTTCCCACCAATGTTAACAAAATTTTTGTCAGCAGGTATGAAACTGTACCACATTGTAAATATGAATAATGCAAAATTATGAAGGTTCAATTAAACCTTCATATTCATTATTCAGCAACTATGAGGTGAACTCCAGGGATTATATTTTTAGGAAATATCCGGGGAAAAAAACTGAAATATACATGTATTTATGTAACTAGGGGCTTGGTGAAATATACATGTATTTATGTATTTATATTGAAATATACATGTATTTATGTAACTTTAGGGGCTTGGTGATAAGACAGAACTTGTCTTCTTCTTGCCCCAGCCATGTATTTATATATTTGTATTGCATAAACTTGTAAACGAAATACATAATAATAATAATAATAATAATAATAACTAAAGGTAGGGTTAAGTAAAATTGACAACTTTTATTTCTCATGATTAAGATGCTAAAAAAATCATACAGAATGTTATCATTAAGAAAAACAATTATTTATGTATTTGTATTTCAGTTAAAATATTTTTTTAGAAAAATGTTATTATTCAAAATGGCAGCAAATCAGCAACAAGTGCATGATGCAATTTTACACCCTCAGGTGAAAATCCTAATTTGCCTCTCAAATCGATTGGATGATTATAAAAGCACTGTGATTAGAATTTTAAATAAGTATTTGACGCTTAATACAATAAATAGAGATCCTGAAAGTGCCAAATCTATGTTAAACTTCTACAATGCCAATAGTATCGATTTCATACCTAGAACAGACAACCCTGCAAATTGTCCTGAACATAAGTTTATTGAGCAATATTGAGCGATTTTTAAAACCAAACTATGCAAGAAGTTTAGGCAAGCAAAATAAACTGACTGAGGAAGAAGTGGGATAAAACCACCAAAGAGTATGAATAGTGCAAACCTAGTGCAAAATCTTATGACTCCCATCAAGAGAAAAATTAGAAAATTTTGAAGAAATTTTATTCTTTAATCATTTTTGTTCTATATTTAATAAGTGTTCAATAAAAAAATCAACTTTGTAACTCATTCCAATCTTTTTTAATTCAAGATATAAATAGTGTCAGTTTTACTTAACCCAACCTTTAAGAATATTTAATTTATTTGAAAAGAAAATTTTCAAAGACTTAAATAAGGACAGGCTCAACAGAGCATACATACATCAACCGAGGGTTTAGGTTTTGGCAAGCATTCTAATAAAGCGTAACAATATAATCAAATGTAAATTATTGCATACATATAAAAAAAATAATCTTAAATTTTGAGGGAATTTAGTTTTTTTTCAAAAGCTAATACTTGTCATTTCACAAAGAGAGATCAGCATTTTATGCATAATTGACAACAGATGTTTTTTATGTGAAACTACAATTTTATAAAAGGTTAAAGGATTGAGCTTTTTGGTACCCCAGAGATTACAAAAATGAAGGCAAATGTTGTCCATTAAGGATGACTTTAATACTGCGATTAAAGAGAAATGATTTATAAACTTTTCAATATGGTACTTACACTTTTCTACTTGGTAGTTGATTACTCGACTTTATGACTAATTTTGCAGACTATTCTTATCAGCTAGTTGATTTTTGTCTTGTCTCAGACTCACATTTGTGCTTAGTCTTTCTTTGTTCTCCTTTAGCTGATTCAGAACATACTATGATTTCATTAAAACTTATGCCTTGCACCTTTTCTTCTTCATCAAAGTCAAGCCTTATTCTACGCCATGGTTTCTACTCTATGCCATGGTTTCTGTCTACGCCATGGTTTTTTCTTTTTTGTGCACCTGTTATTTCTAATTTTAATCTTAAAAAATTAATTCAAAGAAAATAATTAATTAAAAATATTAATCATATTACTTAAGAACAAACATCAATTTATTATTGCAAGAAATCAATGCAAAAAAAAGTATTGTCAAAGCTAACATTCCATGGGTCCAAAGATGTGGAGCCTGGAGTCTCAGGAGCCCATAACAATTTTGGGACTCCTTTTTTTTAGTAATTAATGTGCTTAAAAAAGAAATGGTCTTGTTATAAAACACTGCATTTAACCAGAAAGTTTCTCCTTCTTTACCAATTGAGTGTCAGTTCAGAATTTGTCTATAATTTTGCGCTATAAAGTTAAACTAAAGAGCTAGGCGATTGGTAAAAAACGTACTACCTCAACAAAATCTTTTGAGCAACAATTCCTTTCATGGAAGAACTTACTTATAATTTTAATACATTTTCTAAATTTTTTTTGATAAAATTCAAAATATTAGAAAAAATAGCATATTATGAAATTTTGTTTTAACAACATGATCAGTTTATAACTAATCATGATAACGATTTTGCAGATTGTTATACAAATAATTAATTTTTTGAAGAGTATATAACAGAAAGCAAATAACTTACATGTTTATAATAAATTGCAACAACAACATTCCTTCTTTATATTCATATTTGCTATTTATGTGCTTGCGACAATCTTGACCAGGAATGGCCACTATGCATCAATACGATCTGCAGACATTTTCATCAAACAAATAAAATTGGATTGGATTTATGTATGCTTTAAGTGTCTTGATGGTGTCTTTAAGATGTCTTGTCAATACTTATTTAGAAAACACCCGGAACTCTTCATAAAGTTAGAAAAAGAAAAATTAGAAAAAAAGAAGCAAAAATATATAGCCATCAATGGCAGCACTTCACAACAATCCATATTAAAGGGTTTTGTAACGTAGAAAACTATTTTTTCACATAGCAAAGAGTTTCTATAAGTCTTAAACCAGCTGGTTCGGTTGAAAGTCTTTTATTCCAGGTTCAAATTATTTTTATTTATTATCTATTATTTAATTTCAAAAAAAATGATAGCTGCATAAGATTTTAAAAACTTAAAAATTAGTATTTTTTTGCCATTTTTTAATAAACATTTATTACTTTAGAAACAATTTGTAAAGGCATTTGATTGCAAACATATTTAAAAGAATTGCAGTTGAATAGGTTGCTTTTCATTTTGGATTTAAAATAAATAAAGAAAATATAATAATTCAAAATATCGATCTTGCTAAGAAGCATCGCGAACAAATCAAAATTAAAATATTGAAAATGTTAATTTATTTTAAAGTCTACAACAAGGTATATGCGCCACTACCTTGGTATAAATGTGCAATACTCAAACAATGATGAAATTGTTGTGATCAATCATGGCACCATTGGTACAAAGAAAACAAAATCGCAGAATACAATAACCTTTAATAATCAAATTTAATAAAATAACTTTTGAAATTATTAAGATAAGTTTGGAATCAAAAAAACTAACATTTTAGGCCTCAGTGTCAACAATGCAGCAGTGAGTAACATATATTTTAAAATTTGTCCATATTCTTTTTAAATGAAAATTGTAAATTAAACAATTAAAATTAAAATGTTTTGTGTGTAATGTTTTCAGAGAATGAAATCATTAAAAAATTAACTGATTTGATATTTGTTAAAATGTGATTAAAATCTTTTAGATATTGAAAGGCACAGAACATATATTGAATAATACTAACAATTGAAACCATATTTGATTTATTTAGGAGAATATAAAGTTGGTACGATACTTTGGCATCAGCGCTATTGAGGAAATTGACAATGACAAAGTCGATTTTCCAGTAGAAACGGTGAAGATGGTCATCATAGTTGCTTTACTAAGTCATGACGATATGTTTTTTTTACAAACAAATAAGTTTTTTATTTGAATATTTTTTGATGATATAGATATTGCAATAATTTTTTTTTGTAACCTTATGTGCGTAACTAATAAAACTAAAAATTTAAATCTTTTTATAATTTTATTATTATATGGTTATGATTAATCTGAAAAAAAAGTGCACAAAATACACATCTATCTTAAATAAAATTTCTCTTTGGAGTTCTATTATTCTCATTAATTCTCACTATCCAGGGAAAGCAGAACAAATTAACTTTCAGTAAGCAGCCGCGGCGCAGTGGTACCACATAATAAAAACCACATGTTTGATTTTAAAAAAAAAACATTTATATTCGGGAGTGGGAGTCAATGGATTCCATGATTTTTGAGTTCGGAGTCCGGAGTTCCAGGGTCCCAAAAAACCAATGTAACTCCACATCTCTGCATGGATCTGATATAATTAGTTTTCCCAAAAATAAAGCTTAACTATTTGTAAAGAACTTTTCCTCTAATTCATTCTTTGAATCTGATGACTCCTCTTGTTGGCCAAAAGAAACGAATCAACTCACTGTTAGACATCAAAAGCCTGCTTCCATTGCACAGTGGGCCAGTAGGTGGACAAAATGAGAAAAATTTTAGTTGTCTAATCTTGAAAACCTATTTAATTTTAGTATCTACATATATTAGGAGAAATCTATTGATAATTTATTTATATTAAATCCCTTAGTTACCAGGACTCTAAGCATTTGAATATTGAGATAAAAAAAAAAAAAATTATAAATAAGTAATTAACGGTGACATCAACGTTGTGTTATATTTCAATTACATCTACGTTTTTGAAACAAAAAATTAGTACATGTTATTCTAGAGTATTTAGAGATAAGAAAAACCAATGTGTGAAATAAATTTGTCATAGCATGTTATCTCAGTTATACTTTGAAAATCACAAATTAAAAAAAAAAATTTCTTAAGAAACTTATTTTTTGCCGCACAATAACTAATAATTACCACAATTTGCCATGTGTTGTCTTATATTTATTTGAGCTATATGATGCTTCAATCGAGTTTTAATTGATTGCTCGTCCCCTTAAATCCCCGTTCAGATTTTATGTATGTTTTAACTTGGTTGCTATGGTACTAAATTTTGCATAGCAACAACTCATTTTTACATTAACGTTGTTTTAACAGTATTTTACTTGCGCTAAATACACAATATTGGGGGTATGTATTAAAATGAGATTCAGAATTCTTATGAGGTTAACTTTTTTTGGTTACTATGGATACCTTACTTTGCATAACATAGCAACAACATATTTTCGGTAGTTGTTAGTAATTTAATTACTAACACTGACAGTAATTTAATTACTGTTAATTTTAATTACTAACACTTGTAGTAACTTAATTACTAACAAGTATTAGTAGTCCAGGCGGCATATATATTATAACATTTTACTTTTAAATACAAAATACTTGTTACAATAATTATTTAGATATGGTTTTGTTAAACTTAGGCATTCATAATTTTCTCCAAAAAAACAATCTTAGTATTTCAAAACAAAATATTACTGAAGATATATCAAAATTTATTCAGCCAAAATTTGCTGATTTTAAAGACGTTGATTTTAGACATGCTGTTCAACGATTTGTTTACTTGTATAAAAAAAAGTGGAAATCTGCAAACTATACTGTGAAAAATTTTGAAAAGAAGTTTGTGAACTGGCTTAATGAATATTTAATTGTCAGAAAAAAAGACAATGAACCAACTGCAAGTAGACGTGGTCGAAAACCAGTTGCATTTGATAATAGTTCTAATAAAACTAAAAAACGGCGTGTATCTTGTTTAATTGAATCTCATTCATCCAATGAATTATTTTTTGCTGCTAATAAAAAATTTAGAGATGAATCTGTTGTTATTGCTGCCAAGAATGTTTTAAATATATCAAATACAGATAAAGCAACTAAATATTCTGCAGACGAAGCACTGGCTTTAATAATTGATGCAAGTCTGACAAAAGCTTCCTATCAATTGATTAGAAGCGGAGCCTTGGAGAAAGAATATAACATCTACCCCGCTTACAATGATGTCAGAGATGCAAAATTGAAATGTTATCCTGCAAACATAACAGTGGAGAACTATTCAGCTTCAGTTCCTTTAAAAGATTTAATGACTCATACTTTGCAAAGAATCTGTGCAGCTCAGGATCCTGTGCTAAGGCACTTGATATTGAACGACAAAGCAATAAAAACAATGACACTAACGTGTAAGGCTGGTTTTGATGGTGCTACTGGCCAAAGCATTTATAAACAAGTTTTATCAGAACCCGACATTAACAGAGATTTAAAGCGTGAAGAATCATTATTTATTACTTGTCTTGTCCCATTGGATTTGACTGGATTTAACAACAGCAACGAAAAGGTGCCTATTTGGAGAAATCAAAAGTCGTCCTCCACATCCTATTGTAGACCCATAAGATTTGCATACAAAATGGAATCCAAGGAATCTGTGATTGAGGAAGATCAGTACATTAAAAGTGAGATAGAAAGCTTGGGTATGATTTTATTAGAGGTTTGCGGATCTTCTATTGAAGTGAATTGTATTATTGAACTTACAATGATTGATGGGAAGGTTCAAACAATATTATCTGAAAAAAATAACTCATACCAATGCTGTTCAGTGTGTGGTGTCTCTCCAAAAAATATGAATAGTCTTGATATCCTTAATATAGATTATACTAATAGAGAGTTCAAATATGGTCTTTCCAGTCTTCATGCATGGATTCGATTTTTTGAGATGTTATTGCACATTGCATATAAAAAAGAAACAAGAAAGTGGCAAGCAAGATCTAAAGAACACAAAGAAAAGGCATCTGTAGCTAAACAAAAGATTCAGACTGATTTTATGAACAAAATGGGACTTGTTGTTGATTTCCCTAAAAGTGGTGGTTCTGGAACAAGTAATGATGGCAATACCTCAAGGCGTGCTTTTGCAGCATATGAACAAACAGCTGAAATTCTGGGTATTGACCAAAACCTTATATTCATATTTTACATTATCATGGTAACGCTCTCTTCAGGATATGAAATAGATTGCTTAAAGTTCAAGGATTATTGTTTTGACACTTTTAGACTATATGTGTCCCTTTATCCATGGTATTACATGGCTCAATCAGTTCACAAAGTATTGATACATGGACATGACATAATTAAAAGCCTTACATTACCCATCGGACTTATGTCAGAGGAAGCTCAAGAGGCTAGAAATAAAGACTTTAAATCTTATCGCGAAAATTTCAGCCGAAAAACATCCAGAAAAGCAACAAATACTGATCTTATCAATAGACTCCTAGTTTCCAGTGATCCTGTTATTTCATCATTGCGTAAATCAACATCACACCAAACAAATCATAAAGCGTTTCCTTCAGATGTTTTACAATTACTTAAACAATCTTCAAACAATATTATTGTTTTATAATTTTTTGATGTAATTTAAAATTGATAACGTTTTCTTGCACTATTTTTTGCTTTTATTATTCCTAAAACATTATTTACCTAAATACTCAATTTTTATTCAATATAGGTGGGTCAAAAATCCGATAAGATATTCAAATATCAATTTACCACTTTGTAACTAAGGAAAGTATCCGGTAACTAAGCAATATAAGTATCCGTAACAACTAAATTTAAAAAATTATCACTTTTGTAAGAAGTGTGATCTCATATTGGTACTCATGCCAAATTTAGTGAATATAGCACTTATAAAATATCTGCAGATAACAAAAGTAGGTTGTTGCTAAGCAAAATAAAGGTATCCATAGCAACGAAATAAAAAAATATTACCTTCATAAAAAGCGCAGACATCATATTAGTACTCATACTAATTTTAGTGAATATAGCTCTAATATTAAATTAGTTATGAATTTTGTCCAGTAAAAGTGCATTCTGGCCCACTGTGCACTGTTAAAATATTTTTCTTAAATAAACTTCTCTTCAACTTCAGTTAACATTTATCGATATAACAAATGCTGAACTAAATCTTATTTTCATGCCTGCTGGAAAATAATCAAAACAAACCTGTTGTGTATCGCCTTTAATTATAACCCAATCAGTCAAATTACAATTACTAGCAAAGTCTTTGTATTTTTAATTAACAAATTCCTTATATTTTATTAGATTTAAGAATTTACTCTGCCAACCAAATTTTTATCCTCTCACTTTTCTATTGACTTGTTAACCATTATAACAGAAAAGCTTTAGTCAAAAAGTTAACCATAATAATAGAAAAGCTATAAGTCGAAAAGTTTTATTATATAAAAAGTGGTGAGGCAAGGATTATTGCTCTAGGCATATTAAAAGACTTTCAATAATGTCTGGAAAACATCTTTTGCTTCACTTGCATATGGTGTATTTGAAAGGTTTTTATAATTATTAAACCATTTTTTCTACCACAGTATTAAAGATGTCCTCGATAGACAACACTTCCCGTGTTGTATCTCTGGGATACAATAATTATGGTTTGGAACCTTATGGTATTTATGGAATATAATGATTTTCATATGGAACATTATGCACATCCTTGGTCCGGTGTTGTTTCTGATCCATATTAGGAAACTAAATCATCTATGTTATCTCTTAAGTAGCTCTATTTGCTGATAATAAAACATATTCCAGTCTTGACAAAAAATCTTTACTTTTTAATCACTTAAATTAGACAACTGATCCTGAATCTGGAATCTTTTTTATGACAGGCCTTGCAGTGGCGGGCGACCTTTAACCTAAACAAAACTGAATTGCTTAATGCTTATTATTGCAAAACTGTTGATACTTCTATATTGATAAAAAGCAACACTCTTACTGAGCCCTCTACTTTGGACTTTTCAAATTACCACTTCTTGTGAAAACCATATATTTTATCCTAAAGAAAGTTAGCATTTGCTAAGGTTGCTTCTCTTTACTGTGCTCATCATTTTCTTATTCCTGATTCCATTAAATCTTTTGTCCTTGTATGGAACAGTTATCATATTTTAGCTAGTTTTTCTAATGATATAGTTAATCATGGGGTAGTGGTGTAGTGGAAGAGAGCTCACTTCATAACAAAAAGCTCTGAGTTTGATCCCTACCACGTTCCTGGTAGTACAGCACTTAACTTATTCCCTAAGCTGCAGCCTTATTCGTCAAGGTTCATATTTCAGAGTCATAGAGAGAAAGTTGCATTTTAAGTTAAGTAGCCTCCTCAACTGTAGTGGCCTTCTTGACCTTGAGATAGTGAATTAACATTTGAAAAAAAAATGACACTCTGTTCCTTTTTGGCCCAATAACTTCTCTGGTTTTTAAGCTTGAGCCAATGTTTTGTTATCACAACATATTTATATTTAGTTGTTTCCTGAACTTATACAATATTATACTTATACTTCCTTAACTTATACAATATACAGTCTTTAAGTCTGTTGTCCACAAATTTCTTAATTCTCTAATTTTTCTTCCTTTTAAGTATTCTCTACAAAGTAGAGAATACTTTGTTTTTTGTTAACCACCAACTTAATTAGTAATAATATAATTGTTATTACAGAAATAATTCAATAAATTAAATTGTCATTTAGAGTTTCTATAGAAACTTTGAAAAAAAGTTTAAATTAATACTTACTGGGGTCACATAACCAAGAACATCACCATCAAAAACTCTATGTGTTACAACATTGTAATATGTTTCATAGTATTTAATGATATCACTGTATTTGACATTGGTAGTAATAAGATTGAGAGCTTGAACACTATCAACAGATGGTCCTTTCTAAAAAACAAATTAAAGTATTGAAACTATTAATTTTTTTTAATTTTTAATTTAGTTTTTTAAAGGAAACGATGTTTTATAGAAACAAAAGAAACAAAAAAAAATTTCACTAAAGCGAAACGAAGCTTTTGATGGTAAGAAGTAATAAAACACATTTGTATGGAACTTTCCATATATATAAAAAAGAGATGGAATATTTAATGGAATGTTGACTCTTTTTAACATTCATACAGAATTTTTAAGCTCTCAGCATTTATTTATTCTCAAGGTTGAAGTTTATTTATTCTCAAAGTTTTATTTATTCTCAACGTTTTATATAGAAAAAACACTGTTTTTTGAAAGAGTACGTGTGGAAATGGCAATTATACTCTTTCTTCAACTTAAAACAAACATTTATGTTTCCTTGAAGACTTGTTACTTGGATTTGCATAACGAAATTAAAATATAATGCTTTTTTCTCTTTTCGTACCGTTTGTTTTGATTTTTGCGCTAGATTTTATATGTTTTTTCATTTTATTTTGGTGCCATTACACAACAAATTTTCATTACTTAATGAAGAGGCGTTTTGTCATAAAAAAAATAGTCAATTTGTTCAGCACAAAAAAATGCAATAACTTCGAATCCACTTAACTTCTAAAGTTGAAAGTCCTCCTATTTTTTAATTTTTTTTTTTAGCTCTATACGATCATGTTATTAATTATGTCGACAAAATCAAAATCCAGTGGAATAGCTAATTACAGAATACATAACATTATATATAATATACATCATACCAATGAAGATATACTCTTGCAAGAATCTTTACTGCATGTATCCTTTTCTTTTTTTTCTCTTTTTACTAGAGTGCATTCACAAATTAAAATGTTAACTAAACAAAATTTTATAAATAAAACTAACGATTTATTAGTGCACATGTTTTAAAAAAATTCAAGTTTGTGCTAAAATAAACGAATTCGTTTAGAAGCCGTGAGTCTGCACAATTCTCGAACATAAAATAACATCACACTTACCAATCAAATTACTTACCGCTAAACCGTACGAGCTACCAAGAATGATGAAGACCCGATAAACGGCAGCTTCCAGTAGAAACGTATTTGATACATCACAGATAATTAGTGCAAGATCTTTGTTTCCATTTGTACACGGGTGTTAAAAACGGCTAGTAAAAATAAAATACCGTGTCTAAAACAAATTATAAAAAATAATTTCGACATATTTCGGATTATCCAGAGCCGGCCTTACAACAATCGAGGTCCGGTGCAAAAATATTTTTTAGGCCCTTTTTTGAGTTCAAGGTCGTTATAGCGGAAAACGTTAAAGCGACAAAGTTACTGGTGTCTATCAGCAAAATTTAACAATCAAAAAAAATCTTAATAAAAACGAAATTTTAATATATTCTAATATACTTAAAGTAGTAAAATTAATAATATAAAATTGTTGATAAAATTTTTATTTAAATTAATTATAAAAAGTTAATTAAATGCAACGTTTTAAAACAAAAATAAAAACCAGGCTATACTATTGAAAAAAAAAGAACAAAGGAAAAATTTAGCGAACGCTACCTTTTTTGCAAAACATACTTGTAATATAAACCTCTGGGTGCACAGAATCTATTTTTTTAATTTGTTTTTTATTTTGTATTATATTGTATTATATGTGTTTTATTATGTATTATATAAGAAAACTAAGATTAATTCAAAATAGAAAAGTTTTATTGTTGCAAAAATTAAATATTTTTAATTGAAACGAATTTTTTGAACTTTTGTTTTAAAGCAAACTTGTCTATCAAAGAAGTAAAGCTCGATTGCTCGAAAACTTCTCGTTTAACAGCCACCAATCCAAACCGGATTAACGCTCTTGACTCATGGTCCAAAGCAAACATGTGTTGACTAGCTTCAATTTAGATCGGTTATGCAGTAGCCACGAATAATGGAGTTGTTAGTATTATTCTAAGAGAAACAAGACAAAAACTTCTTGATATTATCGTTTGAGCATGTTTTTACTTGCTGAAAATCATATAAAAAAACTGAAATTGACTATTTGGCTGCAGAGGATTAAGATTCCTTATACATTCAAATTGCTTGGAAATTTAGCAATTTTGATGCCTAAGTATTGTTCTACCAATAACTTATATATTTATTTAATGTAGATATGTAACATTAGCTACGTTTATTTTTTTTTTTTTTTTTCGTTAGACATTTCCTAATCAGGTTGTCGTTTAGCTTGACATCGTAAATCTATTGAAATACACAAGGAATTTTAATCTACTGCGGTTGCACTGCCATTGACAAAACTATTCCCCTACTTATTGAATATTATTTTTTTTTTTTAACTGATTGTAAATGTGTTTTTAAGATTTATAATTTATAATAAAAAATTTATGTTGTAAATAACTTAGGTGACGAAATTTCCACAAATTAGATTTTATTGGTGTAATTTCGCCACTCTGTTTTTTCTGTCCTAATTATTTAAAAAAATAAAAAAATTAAAGTATGTAAGTTTATAATAATATCATAACAATAAAAAAAATTCCATTTTAATTTTTAGTTGTCAAGTTATTTAAATTGAAAGAATTAGTGGCGAAATTACCCCATCTTACTCTCTCTCTCTCTCTCTCTCTCTCTCTCTCTCTCTCTCTCTCTCTCTCTCTCTCGTATATATATATATATATATATATATATATATATATATATATATATATATATATATATATATATATATATATATATATATATATATATATATATTTAAACAACTTTAAAAAGTATTCTACACAATAGAGCAATTATATTAGTAGTAGAAAATCACTTAACAAAAATTTTTTCCATTTAACACTGTGTTTCATCAACAAAGCATTTCTGATGAATCTTTGTTGATGAAACACAGTGTTAAATGGAAAAATTTTTTGTTAAATGATTTTCTACTACTAATATATATATATATATATATATATATATATATATATATATATATATATATATATATATATATATATATATATATATATATATTAGTAGTAGAAAGTGATGGATAAAGAAATTTTTTGTGAGGGCAGGGGGGTAAAGAGATCTTGAATTATATTGTACCGTATTTGCGTCTCCTTAAAAAAAGAAAGTTCCTTAATTTCTAAGATATCTTAGGACTTTGTTCTTTTATTAAAAATTAACAAATACATAATCATAAATATAAACTGATTTGTTTACAATGTACAACATAAAATATCGTAATATAATAAGAACTTTTCTTCAGTACAAATTTATTAAAAAATATCAGTTTAGCAAAGTCTCATAGTGGCATTAGAATCACATATAAAAAGCTATTAGATAATCAAAAAGAGAAAAGAGCTGTATTTAAACACATAAATATAAAGTTACGTGGCTTGTTATACTTAATATGAATCTTTTTTTTTTAAAAGGGTGAATTTGCTCAAAACTTCTTGAGCAAATCTGCCCTTTTAAAAAACACTGAGATATGTATTGACAAAAATGTACGAAATATAAATAAAATCTAGTATATACTTTGCCTTTGAGTTGACATTTTAGGTTGTTTTTTTTTTAGTTATTTGTTCTAGACATAAACAATTTTACGAACGTATAGTTCGTAAAATTGTTTATGTCTAGAACAATTTTTTTAATTGTGTTTTTAGAGAATTTGGGTAATTTAATTTTGTAATTGTAGTATTTTTAGATATTAGTTTGTAGTAGAGGTAAGAGCCGCGATACGAGATAAAGAAGCGTAATAGTTTTTTTTTTTTATTCGGCACATTAAAATCTACTATTCCTCGAGTGTCATATCTATTTCTATTGCATTTAAAAAACACTTTTGAAAAATGTGATGGGAGAAGTCAAAGTTTATATTTAAGCATGAACAAAAAATTTTGATAGATGTTAATTTTATAGACGTTTAGTACATTAAGAAATTTTAGCAAAGGTTCAGCATGAGTAAACTTATCTTTATTAAATGCTATTCTTGCAACATGTTTTTGATGTCGATAGAGTGTCACTAGATTGGATTGATGGGTACTTGCCCATGCCATATTTCCATACGTATAATAGGTTTGAATGAAAAAAAAAATTGTTTTAAATTTTTTTAGGGTAATATTGGTCTAGTTTTGTAAAGCATACAAATGTTCTTTCTTATTTTAGTATTTAAAAAGTTATGGGCTTTCCATGAAATATTCTCATCGATCCCTAAAAATTTCGTTTCTTTTGTGCTTTCGATTATTTTTATTTTCTTTTTTTAGAAATGGTAATAGATTTGGAAATGATATATTTGGTTTAGATTTTTTTCTTTGATTGAAATGGAATAGATTGTAGTTTTTTTTTCTGTATTCAATGATAATTAGTTAGATTTAAACCAAGTATTAAGTTTTTCAAGTTCAATACTTGCAGTTTTAAAGAGTTCTGTGATAGAAATAGATGAATAAAATAAACTTTGTTTCATCTGCAAATATTATGGCATTGAATTTTTTTGAGACTTTTGGAAGATTATTGATGAAGAGTAAAGGAGCTAGAATGGAACCTTGAGCAAGAAGAGTAAGGGAGTTAGAATGGAACTTTGCATTTAATTTTAGGCAATTTTGAATGGATATTTTTATCCGTATTAACAGATAGCTGTCTGTTTATAAAAAACCTCTCAAACCAGTGTAAAGCAACATTTTAAATGCCATATTTTTCCATATTTTCTAAGTAATATAGCATGATCAACAGTATTGAATTCTTTTGATAAGTCAATAAAGATTCCTAAAACAAATTTTTTATTATCAAAAGAGTCATTTTATTTGCAAGATCTAATATCGCTTGTTCGGTTGTATGTTGCGTCTGTGGTAGCTCTCAGAGAGGCTGATTCTATCAACAGCTAAAAAATATCAAAGTATTAACAGTGCCGTGTTGTGCATGGATGGTGTCCCTGTTTGTACTTTTGGTGTGCCTTGTCAAGGCCACATTTGGAGCCCTTTGTTACGACTTAGGGTTTATTAATAGTAATAAGGCAATTGCTTGGGCCATTAAACAGTGTATTGAGTACTGTCTATGCTTTGAGTCAAGTTCTTCAACAAATTTAAAAATGAATAAAGTACCAAAAACTATAAAACACAAAAAACCATCGTCATCACCAAGTTCTCTAAACCTATCATTCACTAATATTCGTGGTCTTCGAGTTAACTTTTCTTCTGTTGAAGTTTATCTTCTGCAAAGTTCACAAGACCTACTTGCTCTTTGTGAAACTAATTTGAGTTCAGCTGTCTCATCTTGTGATCTTAGTGTTGATGGCTATCTTCCTATAATTCATAAAGATTCCAATGCTTGGCCTGGGCATTTACATTCGTAAGAATTCACCCATTTGTCGGGAAATTAGGTTTGAATCCAAAGACTATTCTTTTTTTTGCTTTCTATTAGCACCACTTCACACTATCGCCTTTCCCTCTGTTCTATATTGCTCTCCTTCATTTTAAGACATTTCGCTTTTTGATGTTATTTTTGATCTAATTGACCAAGCCATCTCTCTTTATCCATTAGCCAATATTGTTGTTGTCGGTGACTTTAATGCTCATCACACTGAATGGCTTGGTTCAAGTGTTTGTGACTCTGCAGACGTTAAAGCCCACAAATTTTGCCTTTCTCAATCACTAACTCAAACAGCTAACTTTCCAACTTGTTTTCCAGACAACCTGAATCATTTACCTTCTTTACTCGGCTTATGTCTTGTTTCTGATCCTAGTCAGAGCTCTTCATCCTTAGGTACTTCTGATCATGGTCTTTTGTTGATCTCTCTAAAACTATTATCTTATTCTTCTTCATCATCTGAATCCCTCTATCATTGTACCACTTACAACTACCTTAAAGCTGACTGGGACTCTTAACGTGATTTTCTTCGTGATGGCCCTGGGGCAGAAATCTTCCTTCTTCCTGCTGACAAATGTGCTTCTTACATAACTTCGTGGATTCAGGCTGGCATGGAATCTTTTATTCCCTGTCGACAATTCCAGGTCAAGCCTCACTTTTCTCCATTGTTTTCCTTATATTGTGCTGCTGCAATTGCCAATTGAAATTGTTACTTCCATATCTATCAGCAAAAACATTCTCCAGAAAACAAATGTCTGTTTATTACGGCTAGAAACCATTGTAAAATAATTTTGTCCAACGCCGAAGCCCACTATTCTCAGGTCATAAAATCTCGTATTACATCACAAAAATTAGGCTCTCGTGACTTCTGAAGAATCTTTAGCAGTATCAATAAGGGCAAACCTGTAATTCCACCTCTCTTGTATCGTTCAGATTTTGTAACCTCATCTAAAGACAAAGCTGAATTATTTGCAAAGAACTATTCATCAATATCATCTCTTGATTCCACTAATTGCAATCTACTGATATAGCCGACAAACAGGTTGATCAATTGCTTGACAATGGTATTATTCCAGCTTCTGTATCTAAAGTGATTTCCTGCCTAGACTCTTCTAAAGCTTGTGGTCCGGACAACATACCTGCAATAGTCTTGCAGAAGTGTTCTGCGGAGCTGTTGTCTATACTTTCAAAACTATTTAACAAGTACTTATCAGAGTCTTTTTTTTCCAGCCTGCTGGAAAGCGGCATCTGTTATCTCTATCTTTAAAAATTCAGGAGAGCGATCTGACTCGTCTAACTACCGTCCCATTAGTCTTCTTCCTATCATAAGCAAGGTTTTTGAATCTTTATTTTACAAACACTTAATCTCTCATCTCGAATCTAATAACTTACTTTCTGATCATCAAAATGGTTTTCAATCTTCTCGTTCTACATTTGATTTGCTAACAGTAATAACAGATAGGTTTTAGCGTGCATTAGATAAAGGTGGAGAAGGTAAGGCTATCGCTCTTGACATTTCTAAAGCTTTTGATAAAATTTTGGCATGCTGGTCTTCTCCATAAGCTTTCTTCTTACGGTGTATCTGGTAATACCTTTAAGATTATTGAATCCTTCCTTTCCAATCATAGTATAAAAGTTGTCCTCGATTGATAGCACTCTTTTTCTTATTCTGTAACTTCAGGGGTTCTTCAAGGTTCGATTCTTTGCCCTTTACTCTTTTTAATTTACATTAACGATCTTCCAGATATTCTCACATCTAAGGTGGAATTGTTTGCTGATGATACTACCATTTATTCTTGTCATGACAAGTAGCCAACATTCTCTGATTGCTTGGAGGGGGAATTTGAGCTTGAAAAGGATCTCACTTCTGCTACAAGATGGGGCTCACAGTGGCAGGTGAATCTTAATTCAGATAAAACTCAACTTTTTTCAGCCAACCGTTATTGCAATAATTTAGATCTTCCTATATTTATGAACGGTAATGTACTCGATGAGTCATCTACCCTTCATCTTCTAGAATTAACTCTTACTTCCAATCTTTCTTGGAAACCATATGCCAAATCCATTGCAAAATTAGCATCTGCTAAGGTTACGTCTTTTTATTAAGCTCAACACTTTCTTACTTCGGATTCTATTCTCTATCTCTAGAAATCTCAAACACAGTCTTGTATGGAATACTGTTGCCATATCTGGGGCAGATTTTCTAATGATACTCTTTCTCTTTTAGACAAGGTGCAAAAACGAAATGTAAACATTGTTAGACCTGCTCTTGCAGCCAACCTTTAAATATTGTCAAATTGTCCTAATATTGCTTCTCTTTCACTTTTCCACAAATACTATAATGGGCACTGCTCTAAAGAGCTAGCGTCTCATGTGCCATCTACTAAAATTCATTCTCGTGTTACTCGTCATTCAATTGAATCTTATCCTTCTTCTCTGACTGTTCCTAAAAACACTCTTATTCCATCAGTTTTTTCCTCAAACATCAGTTCTTTGGAATTCTCTTCCTTTATCTTGCTTTCCTGATTAATATAATTTGCATTCTGTTAGGTCGTCTGTCAATCGTTATCTTGCCCTACAATCTTCATCTTTTTTCTTCCAGTAACTTCCAACCTAATAGTGGTTGCTTGCAGCATTTTTTGGAAGCGAAGGTGTTAAAAAAAGAAAAAACTTAGGCCATTGAATTTTAGTTTGTTGATCTATGTAGATCTGTTTCAAAGTAGGTATTTGGGCATTGAATTTTGGACGCCATGTTAGGGCCGATGTTTGCAAAGAAACTGTTAAAATGTTCGGCAATAGAACTTTGCATTTTGTTTCATCCATACTTACTCTATTAGGTAAGGAATTTGTTTAGGTGTTTTTTGTCCCGATTTTTTTTTTAATGATGTTCCATCATTTTTTAATATCACCATTGATATTTTGAATTAGTTTTGAATATAATTTTTTTTTAAGAGTTTTTTCTCATTTTTTTAAAAAGATTTTTGTATTGCTTGTAGATAAGTTGGCATCATTTATGTTTTTTGAATATTTTATGTAGAGTTTTTGTTTTGTTTTAGAGGATTTTTTAACTCCACGAGTAATCAATGGAAATTTCAAATATTTTTCTTAAACTATTTTTTCTTTAAGGTGGTAAGCTGGTAAAAAAACATGAAAAATTAGGATTTTTTTTTTTAACTGTTTTGTATTCAAAATTTATCATAGATTTCAAAAATATATATTGTCATTGTGTTTTTTTTTATTTTTGGTTAAAAAAACAAGGTTTTTTAGGGTATGGTTAAAATTTTAATTTAAAAGTTTTTTAAATATTTTCTTCATCTGTTGAAAAATATAATATTTGGTACTCCCATTACATTGGCGATGGCGATACTGAATCCTTTAAAAAAGTTAAAGAATCAAAGCCATATAACATATGGTTCAAAAGAGACTTGGAAAACGGCTCCGCAAACTTCGTGTTAGCATGAAAGGTAAAACCTTATCAGATGGCAAAGGACTTAGCGAAAAGGGAAGGTTAACTGATGATATTGTTAACAAAATGCAGAACTATTTTGGCATGGCTATTCGCCAAAACTCTCTTTCAGGTTAGAATGGTAACAAAAGTACTGCTTTGTATATGATGAAAAAAGGAGTACTGGCAGTATTGTGGCACTGTACAGGTATTAAAGATCCTGGAGTTCGTCACCAGTTTTGTCCCCGCTACTAATGATAGTTGGTGTAACCCACACTAATGATAGTTGGTGTAATTACTGGAAAAATATCAAGCGGTACAAACCATCAGTTAATATACCAATTGCAGTGAAAACTGCAATCTATCCAATTTCTAATGATTTACGTAGTGATGATCTTTTGAGTCGCTGTTTAGATGGATCCACTTAAAACCCAAATGAGGCTCTGAATCAAATTGTGTGGAAAAGATGTCCAAAAGGTACTTTTGTTTCAAAAACCACTGTAGAAATTGGAGTTGCATCTGCAATAATAAATTTTAATGATGGTATATCTGGACTTGTAAAACTTTTTGATAAAATAAAATTGTCTTTTGGAACAAAAACAATTATAGGTTCAATCAAAAAAGACACACTTCGGATTCGAAATATAAATAAAAAATCAACCAAAAAGAGTATGGAAAGAAGAAAATTGATTAGAGCAAAGAGAAAAGGATATTTGGACAAAGAAAAAGAACTAAAAGGAGAGGAATCATACCAACTTGGAAATTTTTGAGATTTTTTTTTTTTATGTATTGTTTTCTTGGTTTTTTAAAATCTTGTTGTAGGTTAACGAAAACATAGATTTTGGAAGATCTATTTGAGCTTTCATCTTGAAATTTTCAACACTTGTTTAAATTATAGAGCACTAGTGCCTAAAGCAGAATAAACCTATATACTCA